>NC_080177.1:8288548-8450104 GCF_950295315.1 Erinaceus europaeus
ATCATTGCTGCATAGGACAGAGAGAAATCAAGAGAGGAAGGGAAGACAGAGAGGGGGAGAGAAAGACAGATATGTGCAGACCTGCTTCACCGCTTCTGAAGTGACCCCCTGCAAGTGAGGAGCTGGGGGCTCGAACCAGGACCCTTAACGCCGGTCCTTGTGCCTTGGACCATGTGCACTTAACCCACTGTGCTACCACCCGCTCCCTTTTTCCCTCTCTATCTCCCCCTTTCCTTTCAGTTTCTCTCTCTCTCTCTAATGATTAATTAAAAAGAGAGATACCTGCAGTACTTGCTTCACTGCTTGCTTCTGAAGTTTCTCTTCAGGCGAGGAGAGTAGGCTCTGCAGGCGAGGAGAGTAGGCTCTGCAGGCGAGGAGAGTAGGCTCTGCAGGCGAGGAGAGTAGGCTCCAATCCGGGTCCTTGTGCATGTCCAGGTGTGCCACTGCACGCTCCGCCTTTTTTTTTTAAAAAAGATTTATTCATTTAATCAGTAAGAGAGAATTAGAGCATCACTCTGGCACCTGTGGTGCTGGGAATTAAACTCAGGACTTCGTGTTTAAGGGCCCAGCGTTCTATCCACTGCATCACCTCCCAGGCTACAAAATAGAGAGTAATTCATTCTTTAGGAAAAAAACATTTTTTTCCCTGATTTACATGTTCTTTCACCTAACCTTTATAAAGTCCTGGGCTACAGAAAAGCAAAGTATTTAAATGCTGAATTTAAATGCCCCGAGAGAAAGCAAAACTACTCTGCCCCACCCCCGCCACACCCCCGCCACACCCCCGCCCCAGTCCCCCCCCCCCCCCCCCACACACACACACTGACACGTTTGGGGATCAAGGTAGACAGATGTTCTATGAGTTCCTCCCCAGAATTTTTTTCCTTTATTGGGGGATTAATGTTTTACATTTGACAGTAAATACAATAGTTTGTACATGCATAACATTTCTCAGTTTTTTGCACAATACAACCCCCACTATGTCCTCTGCCATCCTGTTCCAGGACCTTTGCCCCCACTCGCCCCAGAGTCTTTTGCTTTGGTGCAACACACCAACTCCAGCCCAGTTTCTGCTTAGTATTTTCTCTTCTGATCTTGTTTTTCAACTTCTGCCTGTGAGTGAGATCCTCCCCAGAATGTTTCAATTGTGCTAACTTGCAAAACTGATACTATGACCTGGAAAGAGAACACTAGGATCAGACTGCAACTGTGGAAATGAAACAGTATTACAGAGACCAACCTTTCCGGGCTGTGCGGGAACCAGGCCACGATCCAGCCCTGTATTCCTCGTTCTGTGCTATCAAAGACAGCAACTCTTCCTGTCTGTTTTAACAACACACAGCAGATGCTGTTACTATGAACATGCTTAATTAACAGGCTGATTTTGTGAAAAGACTAAGAGAAGTAAATATCCTTGATTGACTGTGCAGAGGTAAGGTGGTACCTTCCGCGACTCATACTCTTAACTTCTGTGTGTTTGGTTTATTTATTTATTTATTAATTTTTAAAAAATTTTTTTAGATTTTTAAAAAATATTTATTTTATTTATTTATTCCCTTTTGTTGCCCTTGTTGTTTTATTGTTGTAGTTGTTATTGTTGTTGTCGTTGTTGGATAGGACAGAGAGAAATGGAGAGAGGAGGGGAAGACAGAGAGGAGGAGAGAAAGACAGACACCTGCAGACCTGCTTCACCGACTGTGAAGCGACTCCCCTGCAGGTGGGGAGCCGGGGTTCGAACCGGGATCCTTATGCCGGTCCTTGTGCTTTGTGCCACCTGCGCTTAACCCGCTGTGCTACAGCCCGACTCCCTATTTATTTATTTATTTTTATTGGATGGTGGCAGCCAGAAATCAAGAGGGGAGAGAGAGAAGGAGAGGGAGAGGGAGAGGGAGAGGGAGAAAAGGAGAGAGAGAGACACACAGAGAGAGAGAGACCTGCAACACTGCTTTACCACTCACAGTTTTCCCCTGCATGTGGGAACTGGGGGCTTGAACCTGGATCTTTGCACACTGTAGCATGTGTGCTCAGCCAGGAACGCCAGCCACCACCGGCCCCTCTGTGTGCTTGGTTTCAGTCCTGCACCTCTGCTCACCCCATCCATGTGCGAGCATGGTTTGTTAAGTTTGATAGTTGTGGGTTTTTATTCATTGGGGGGAGAGTTTGTGCTGATCCTTATCACTCCATAGCCATGCCTCCCAGAAAGTTCTGAGAAGCAGATACATATACGAATATGAATACATTGTGTTTGTAGCGCCAATAGTACATGTATTAACTAATTGAATTAATTACTTGTTTAATTTGATAGGACAGAAATTGACAGGGGAGGGAGAGGCAGAGAGAAAGAGAGAGACACCTGCAGCACTGCTTCACCACTTGCGAAGCGGTGTCCTCGCAGATTCCCGTCTGGGGGCTTGAGCCTGTCCCTTGCACATGGCAACGCCTGCACTCTACCAGGTGTGCCAATGCCTGGCTCTTTGTTTTGTTGTTGTTGTTGTTTGTTTTGTTTTGATTTTAGTGTATTTACCAAGGGATGAACCCCAAAGCCTTGTGCATGTGTGGCTCCTCTGAGGGGATCCCTGGGTCCAAGTCCTTCATACTTTTTACTCAGGGAAAAACAGCGAAGAGGAGGTACACCTCAGCATTGCCCCACTATCTATGGTCATCTCCCAGATCCCTAACAGAGGCAATGCTGAGGATGCTGGGAAGGGATTTCAAATAAGAAGCTTTCTGCATCTCAGTGGTTGTTTTTTTTTTTTTTTTTTTCTTTTCATCTGTCTGGAAGTCTTAAGTTTGTTTCAACCTTCCATAGCCAGGCGGTGGTGTACCTACACCTGCTTAAGCGCTCACACTACAGTGAGCAAGAACCCAGGTTCAAACTCCTGGCTCCCCCCAGCTGTAGAGAGAAAGCTTCACAAGTGGTGAAGTAGAGTACTGCAGGTGTCTGTGTCTCTCCCTCTCCCCTCTCAATTTCTCTCTGTCTCTCTGCAATAACTAATAAATTAAAAACAGAGAGATACCTGAAATACTTGCTTCACTTACCAATTGTAAGTCTTCTCCCTGCAGGTGGGGAGTGCGGGGTGGAGTGGGGGCCTCGAACATGGGTCCTTATGTTTAGTACTATGTGTGTTTAATTGGGTGTGTCACTGTCCAGCCCCCCACATTTTTAACTTATTTTCCCTTTTGTTGCCCTTTTTTTTATTGTTGTTGTAGTTATTGCTATTGATGTTGTTGTTGTTAGATAGGACAGAGAGAAATGGAAGAGAGGAGGGGAAGACAGAGGGGGAGAGAAAGATAGACACCTGCAGACCTGCTTCACCACTTGTGAAGTGACTCCCCTGCAGGTGGGGACCACATTTTCTTAACACTGGAAAATTAACATTGCTGAGCCCTTTAAGCAATGTAATCACACGAGAGTCTACTCTCCGGTGTCATGTATTTTTAACCCCAGTTATTCTGTTTCCTTTCCTCCCACTACCCTTTGCTCTCTTAGTCATAAATCTTGGCTCAGAATAACTTTTAGCTAAGCCTCAAAACTACTCTCAAGTAAGCGGGGTTTGCCTTAGGCTCAGGGTAACATTTCAAGTCAAGAAGCTCCAAAAATACTTTCACAGTGGTGACATTTAAATTTTGCCTTCATTTTTTAAAAATCTTTTTTATTGTTGTGGTTGATATTGTTGTTATTGATGTCTTCATTGTTGGATAGGATAGAGAGAAATGGAGAGAGGAGGGGGAAGACAGAGAGGGGGAGAGAAAGACAGACACCTGCAGACCTGCTTCACCGCCTGTGAAGCAACTCCCCTGCAGGTGGGGAGCCGGGGTCTTGAACCGGGATCCTTACACTGGTCCTTGCACTTTGCGCCACATGCGCTTAACCTGCTGCGCCACCACCTGGCTCCCTGATGGTGACATTTAATACAAATATACCTTCTCCGGTGACTAATCCTCCTTTACCTGATGCACACTGAAATGGTTTGTCTAAAAACTAACAGTCCCAACTCCCTCCTTCTGGCAGATAAAGAATACATTAATATAGGTTACGCTTCCTGCTTTGTGATTGTGCAATGACTTCAAACAGCTATGAGTAACTGAATGAACTGGCCAAAATGGAATGTCTTCCTTTCTCTGGTGGTTAAAACCCCTGACACAAGTAGTTAGTCTCTCCTCTCTATCTGTCTGTCTGCTGTCTATCTCCCTTGCCCTTTTAATTGCCACCAGAGTTACCACTGGGGCTCAGTGCCAGCACTACAAATCCAACTCTTCAGAAGGCCATTTTTTCCACGCCCCCCCCCAATTTTTATTAGGATAGAGATAAATTGAGAGGAAGTGGGGAAATAAGAAAAGGAGAGAAAAAGAGACACACCTGCAGACCTGCTTCACCTCTCGTGAAGTGGATCCCCTGCAGGTATGGAGCTGAGGCTCCAACCTAGGTCCTTGTGCTTGATAATATGTGCACCTAACTGGGTGTGCCACTGCCCATCCCCAAGTAGTTGTCTCTTAGTGGACTCCCCCAGTGTTTCAGTTTTATTTCTGATATACTGGCCAAGTTAAAATGACTTCCTTACCTCTGCTAGACTGCTAGGAGTGGGTCTCCATGTTTTTCTCTATTAAGCATCTGCAATACTGCCCAGTCCTAGTCCCTGGTATCCTGTGAATATTAGGTGTTTGCTGACTGAATGAATCAATCTTGTGAGTTCCTTGATTTTTATACTCAAAGAGATGCTGCCAGCTTTTGGGGGCTCATGAGTGATCAAAATGAGTGAGGCTTCCATCTCTCCTAGAATAGGCATTCTACTATTTTCATAGAACAGATACTTGTGAAACGCTTGATAAACAGAAAATTGTATGCAGTTAGTAATTAAAGAGAAAACGGGTGCTAGATAAAGAAAGACCTACTAGAAGATACTTCTGAGTTAGGAGTGCTATGAATTTATACAGTTGCTTTTTAAAAAAAAAACTAAGTAATTCTATTAAGATTATTTCCTTTTGGGCAGTGATAAGCCTGGAGACTAGAGTTTTGTGTGTGTGTATTTTTTTTAACCCCACCCTAGTTACTGTAGCTGATGAATCATGGAAACGAGAGACTGGAAAGACCTGTGAAATCATCTAGTTCCTCTCCAAATTAGGGAGTGGAGCATTGGGATTTGGGGAAGACTAGCCTCTCATTTTAAGAGAGAGGGGAGAAGGAGAAGAAGAAAAAAGGCAGCTGCAGCTGGTTTGAATAGCTTCCCCCATCTGCTTGCCAGTTGCTTCTAACGTAGTCCAGAGATCTACCCTATTAGAAAGCAATCAGGAATTCTTATCAAGGGCCCCAGATGACAAAGTGTGAAGGAGCTGAACTGAATGAAATTCTGCTGCCTGAGTAATGAAGTTGGCACCCGAGTTTCTCAGTGATGGTTTGGACCGAGTCATGTAGAATCTGAGACTGTCTCAGCGCAAGGCCTTATAACATTTAAGAACTGTCAAGGGCTTACAAATGATTCACACTAGCATATTCAGTCCCCAGGCCCAGAAACGAAACATGGAGATTTGAAGAGATTACAGGGGGCTGGTGAAAGAGCTACTTGGATTGTGTTGTCACCCAGGTTCGAGCCTGGCCCCCCACTACATTGAAGAAGCTTTGGTGCTGTTTCTTTCATTCTGTCTCTCTGTTTGCTTCTCTGTCTCTAGTCTCTATCTGGAAATATATATAGTTATGTGACCCTGCTCTCACTTAGGGGTAGTGAGCTTTATAAGTTTGATCCCCTGCATAAACTATCACTGAAGAATGTCCTGGATTCTCTCTTGGTCTTTGGACTCTTTGACTCTCTTGGCTTCTTCCTTGATACATAGCTCTCTCTCCCTAGACATCTCATGCCCCTCTTTGAGGCCCTGCACCAACCTGAGTCTCAGGCCCCACCCATACTGCTTGGTTTTGTTTCTACAAAGCCTGAATTAAAAATGACAACTGTACATGGAGGATGTAGGTTTGAGTCCCAGTATCACCAGTAGGCAGAGCTGAACAGTGCCCTGGTTGAAATGTGTGAAGTGTGTGTGTGTGTGTGTGTGTGTGTGTGTGTGTGTGTGTGTGTACACATACACACAGCCATTTGCTAAAGTTGAAGGCATTCTGGGCTGGGGAGGTAGCATAATGGTTATGCAAAAACCTTTCATGCCCGAGGCACCAAAGTCTAATGGTCCGTCTTCAGCACCACCATATACCAAAGCTGAGCAGTGCTCTAGTAATTTGTTAGAAGACAGGATGAAAGAAGGAAAAAAGAGAGAGAAAGCATTCATAGTATAGCCATTTTTTTCATGCATTTTCACACTTGCTAAATGTATCTTATTTTGGGGTAAACACATGTCTTAAGAGAGATGTATTTGATTGCAAGAACTCACATTCCACTAGTGGCAGATATTTAACATGGATGTTGGTACAGATTTTGTGCAAAATTATAAGGAAAATGCTGCTTAATGAAATAAGGCTGACAGTTTGGAAATATTCGTCCTGTGACTTGTACAGTAAAATGTGCTGAGGTAAGAGCCAAGATGCTTTGTTTCAGGAAGCATCTCAGGATCCCAGCGAGTTAATTCACGAATGAACAGTATGAGGTGGACATTTGTAGTCAGAGTTGGTCTTCATGACGTCTTGCATGTCAGTACTATAACCTGACGTGACAGACAGCAAGGCACAGTTTTCCTTCCATCTGCATTCTGTCTGGTCTGTCAGTGGACACTGGATTTTGAGAAGCTGTCCATGTCAGAAAAGAGCGATCTCTTCCATTCTCTTTAGCAGTCTCATTCTCTAATAGGTTGATTCTAGAATCCATTTACTGGCTCACTGATGAACACTAAGGGGATTCCAACCCTGAAATACTACAGTCAGTGTCGCCGATGCCCCTGTACACAAATTGTGATAGCCATTCTCCTTCTCCTTCTCCTTCTCCTTCTCCTTCTCCTTCTCCTTCTTCTTCTTCTTCTTCTTCCTTTTCCTCTTCTCCCTCCTCCTCTCCACCACCACCACCACCTCCTCCTCTTCTTCCTTTTCCTCCTCCTGCTCCTTCTCTGCCTCCAAGGTTATCACTGAGGCTTGGTGCCAGCACTATGAATCCGTGCTTCTGGAAGCCATTTTTTTCCCATTTTATCCTTTATGACAGAGAGAAATTGAGAGGGGAGGGGAAATAGAGTGGGAGAGAGAAAGACCTGTAGACATGCTTCACCACTTCTCAAGTGGCCCCCCACCCCCGCAGGTGGGGAGCCAGGGACTCGCACCTGAATCCTTGTGTGGATCCTAGTGCTTAGTACTATGTACACTTAACTGGGTAAGCCACCTCCAGCCCTATTTGGTCATGTGTACGATTCTCTCTTCAGGATATTTTGTAGAAGCAAAAAAAAAAATTAAAAAAAATTGATAAAAGAGGCCAGGTGGTAGCAAGCCTGGTAGAGCTCACATAACTATGTGCAAGGACCTGGGTTCAAGCCCCAGCTTTCCACCCGCAGAGAGGACGCTTTATGCACAGTGAAGCAGTGCTGCAGGTATCTCTCTTTTCTCTCTCTGTCTCTCTCTCCTGCTTGCTTCTTGATTTTACTCTGTCTCTACCCACTAAATAAACATATATATAGATATAACTTTTTATTTTTTATATTTTTATTTTACAGAATTACATGTTGACAGGAGTTTGAATCCACACCATTCCCACCACCAGAGTTCTGAATCTTCATGGTCCCCACTGCAACCCACCACAGTTCCCCTAAAGTTGTAGACATGGGCCGACCATCTCCTCTACAACTATCTGTTCACATTTATACAAAGTTACCCCTTCTTTTCCTGATTCCCTCCTCTCTTTCCCTTTAAGCCACTCATGACATCCTGACTACATCATAACCACCATAAGTCCCTCTCCTTTTCCCTCTCTCTCTCCGGGTACTGATGGAGCTGAGTGCAGAGTCCTCTTATCTTCATCCTATCACTTCTCCCCCGCTGGGAGTATGGATCAAAGTTGCTTATGGGGAGCAGAAGGTAGGAGTTCTGGCTTCTGGAGCTGTTTCTCTGCTGAGCGTGGGCGTTGACAGGTCGATCCATTTTCCCTAGTGGACCTGAGCTCTGGAGATGTGAGGTCCAGCACTCAATGGTGAGGTCATCTGCCCAGAGAAGTCGGGGTGGAGTCACGGTAGCATCTGCAGCCTGGTGTCTGGAAGGTGGCATGACCTGCGACTATGGATTTTTTAGCTGTAGATTCTGTGTCCAGTTTGATCTCTTGTTGTGCACAGTAGTTGTATGGGGGGAGTGAAGGTCTGACTGCAACTACTCCATAAGCCACGCCTCCCGGAAGTGCAACATATATATATATATATTTTAAAAGACTTGATAGATATGGCCAAATTGCCTTCCCACCAAGAACATGAGAGTTTACATTCACCACCCCACTGGACACTGGCAGCCTTTTCATTTTTGCTAGGTGAGTTCAAGGATGAGTCAGGGCCAGGCCATGTGCTCGGAGAGAATTGTCTCCTCAAGAGGGGATGGGGCAGACAGTGCCAGAGAGCAGGAAGCCACCAAAAGCCTGCCCTCTAGTTTCCCCTGCCTAGTTGTGGAGACCAAGGAAAAGAAACTAACAGCACAAGGTGACAGCTGAGAAGGGAGAAGTGTATAAAAAGGCCAACAAAAAGCAGATGAGAAGCAGACCTGCCTTGAGGAGTTGGGAAAGGTTTTCCTTCCTGAGACTGATAGGCGCTCCTCTGAGGCTTGAAGGATGTTCCTCGCTAAGGGAAATGGGAACGGACATTCCAAGCAGGGTGTGGCATGGGGGAAAGGCGTGCCCTGTCAACGAGTGGATTTGCCTTGAGGTGGAAGTGGAGGGAAGTAATGTGAGAGAGAAAAACTGTCAAGGCAGTTTTTTTGGGTGGTAGCACAGAGAGTTAAGCACACGTGGCATGAAGCACAAGGACCGGCATAAGGATCCCCATTCAAGCCAGCATAAAGATCCTGGTTTGAGCCCCTGGCTCCCCACCTGCTGGGGAGTCGATTCACAAGGGGTGAAGCAGGTCTGCAGGTGGCTATCTTTCTCTCCCCCTCTCTGTCTTCCCCTCCACTTGAGATTTCTCTCTGTCCTATCCAACAATGACGACATCAACAACAATAATAATTACGATAATAAAACAACAAAGGCAACAAAAATAAATATTTAAAAAATTTTTTTAACAAAAGGGGGAGGAGGAGGCAGAGGCAGATTGAGTGATGCTGCTTCATAATCAACCAGGATACCGGATATCAGAGAAGCAAGGAAGGAGGCTGCAGGAGTATGGCTTTGTGGCATCCTCCGGAACTCTGAGAGAAAACATTTCTGTTATTTTCAGTCACCTCTTTTGTGGTGATTTGTGATGGTAACTAACATAACCCCAGGAAACTAACACAGTTGCATGAGCAGATGCAGGGCTTGGGGAAAGTGTAGATTATGCGTGCAGCCCCAGTTGATGGTTTTGTTGGTTATGAAATTCTAGTAGGAAAATGATGGCTTTTCTGCTCCTGGAGGCTATTTTTTCCCATCTTGTTGCCCTTCTTGTTGTGCTTGTTGTAGTTGTTATTGTTGTCAAAGCTGTCATCGTTGTTGGCTAGGACAGAGAGAAATGGAGAGAGGAGGGGAAGACAGAGAGGGGGAGAGAAAGACAGACACCTGCAGACCTGCTTCACCGCCTGTGAAGCGACTCCCCTGCAGGTGGGGAGCCAGGGGCTCAAACCGGGATCCTTCCACCGGTCCCTGCGCTTTGCACCATGGGCGCTCAACCCTCTGCGCTACCGCCCGATCCCCCAAAGAATTCAATTCTAAGCCTCCACTCTGCTACTTGTTAGTTTGAGGATCATAGTAGGTTGTTTGTAAATGTTTTTGCCAGCAGGTCCCCCGCCCACGGAAACAGATGTCACAGCCATTGTGCGGAAGAGGCTTCCGTGTCCCCCCCCCCCCCATCTGGGTTAGATGAGATGCTCTGACCAAAGGGAAACGGTAGACATAGCAGCGTTCCAGTCCTGAGCCTGAAAGTTTATCCTTTTACCCCTTAAAAATCAAGAAGTGGGCTGAGGATACAGCATCATGGCTATGCAAAAGATTTTCGTGCTTGAGACTCTGACATTCCAGGCTCAGTCCCCAGCACCACCAGAAGCCAGAGCTGAGGAGTGCTCTGGTTTCTCTCAGTAAAGCCTTCAGTTCCCACCTGCAAGGGAGAGGCTCCATGATTGGTGAAGTCTCTCTCAGGGCCAGGTGGTGGTGCAGCTGGTTGATCCATAAGCATGTTATAATGCTTAAGGACCTGGGTTAGAGCCCCTAACCCAGGGAAAAAGCTTCACAAATGGTGAAGCAAAGCAGCAGGTGTCTCTCTTTCTCTCGTCCTCTCTATCTCCCGCTTTCCTCTCAATTTCTGACTGTATCCAATAAATAAAGGTAAAAAATTAAAAATTAAAAAATAAAATGTTTCTCTCTCTCTCTCTTCCTCTCTACCTCCCCTTTCCCTCTCCATGTCTCTCTGTCCTATCAATAAAATAAGTGAATAAATATATATATTTTTCCTCCAGGGTTATTGCTGGGCTGGGTGCCTGCACCATGAATCCACTGCTCCTGGAGGCCATTTTTTCCCCCTGTTGTTGCCCTTGTTGTTGTAGCCTCGTTGTGGTTATTATTATTGCCATTGTTGATGTTGTTTGTTGTTGGCTAGGACAGAGAGACATGGAGAGAGGAGGGGAAGACACAGAGGGGAGAGAAAGATAGACACCTGCAGACCTGCTTCACCGCCTGTGAAGTGACTCCCCTGCAGGTGGGGAGCCGGGGGCTCGAACTGGGATCCTTACGCCAGTCCTTGCGCTTTGTGCCACATGCACTTAACCCACTGTGCCACCGCCCGACCCCCGTGAATAAATATTTTTTAATGTTTTATTTTCCCCCAGGGTTATTGCTGGGGATTGGTGCCAACACACAAATCCACTGCTCCTGGAGGTCATTTTTTCCATTCTATTGGATAGAACAGAGAGAAATGGAGAGAGGAGGGGAAGACAGAGAGGGGGAGAGAAAGACAGACACCTGTAGACGTGCTTCACCGCTTGTGAAGTGACCTCACTGCAGGTGGGGAGCCGGGGGCTCGAACCTGGATCCTTGCAAGGGTCCTTATGCTTCATACTATGTGCTCTTTTTCAATTTTTATTTATTCCCTTTTGTTGCCCTTGTTGGTTTATTGTTGTAGTTATTGTTGTTGTTATTGATGTTGTTGTTGGATGAGACAGAGAGAAATGGAGAGAGGAGGGGAAGACAGAGAGGGGGAGAGACAGACACCTACAGACCTGCTTCACCGCTTATGAAGCAACTCCCCTGCAGGTGGGGAGCCAGGGGCCTGAACTGGGATCTTTCCGCCAGTCCTTGAGCTTCACACCACATGCATTTAACCTGCTGTGCTACCGCCGGACTCCCATACAATGCTCTTAACCCAGTGTGCTACTTACTACCCAACTCCCCATAAATATTTTTTTTAAAGCGAAAAATAAAACATTTTAAAAATCAGCAACTATCCTGCAAGGCAAATACCCTTTGAGGTATCTGAGGCAGTGGCACACCTGGTTAAGCACACACACTGTAGTGCACAAGGACCCCAGCTCAAACCTTGGTCCCTACCTACAGGGGGAATGCTTCATGAACAGTGAAATAGAGTTGCAAGTGTCTCCCTCTCTATCTTCCCCTCTCCTCTCAATACCTCTCTGTCTTTATTCTCTCTGTCTGTATCCAATAATAAAGAGAGAGAGAGAGAGACCCTTTGAATCTTCCAACCTCGTTTGGATCTGCTCACCCAATACAAACTAATCCAAAAGCACACCAGCCCCCTGCACTCTAACCTTTGCAGAATCCCAAGCATGTAAATGGTGGTGGTTATTTTAAGCCTGCACAATTTGGAGGAGATTTATTTTCCAACAAAGGGCTGTTGAAACAGAAATGAGTACCTGGAGGTGGAATATTGCAGAGACATAAAACTCCAGTATTTGACACTGACCTTCTGCCAGGCGGTAACCAGGTTGTTAGTGGAGGCGGGAAGAGAAAGGTTAAGGTGAGGCTGGAGAGACAGTGACGTTGTGTATTGGCAGAGCAGTTCATATACTGTGGTCTCAGGAATGATAGGATATATGCCCAGTGCATTTGTAGAGTTAGCCAAGGAGATTTCCAAGTAGAATGCTAAAAATGCCAGTGTTTTTTAATTTTTTAATTAATGATTTAAAAATGATTAACAAGATTGTAAGATAACAGGAGTACAATTCCATACAGTTCTTACCCCCAGAGTTCCGTGTCCCATCCCCTCCACTGGAAGCTTTCCTATTCTTTATCCCTCTGGGAGTATGGACCAGAATTCTTTATGGGGTGCAGAAGGTGGAAGGCCTAGCTTCTGTAATTGCTTCTTTGCTGGACATGGACTTTGGCAGGTTGATCCATACTCCTAGCCTGTTTCTGTCTTTCCCTAGTGGGGCAGAGCTCTGGGGAGGGGAGGTTCCAGGACATATTAGTGGGGTCATCTGCCCAGGGAAGTCAGGATGGAATCATAGTAGCATCTGCAACTTGGTGGCTGAAAGGTGGTAAGATATGAAACAGGACAAAATGATAAATAAACAGGAACCAAAAAAAGTAGGCATAGAAGGTTTGTTGTTGCTGTTGTTGCTTATGATAAAGTTTAAGAAAGAAAGAAAAACAAACACATGACTGAGAAGATAGTTCAACTGGTAGAATGATGAACATGAGTACCTGGGGTTTCTGGTTATGTCCTCAGCAGTACATGTGCATCCAGTGCTTTGGTCTCTGTCTCTGTCTCTCTCTTTCTCCACCTGTCTCAGGTAAAACTCTCGCACATGTAATAAATATGAATAAATCTTTAATTTTTTTCAGAGGAAAGAATGAACTAAAGAATGATCTGGGGAGCTGGGCGGTGGCACACCTGGTTAAACACACTTAGTACTATGCACACAAAGACCCAGATTCAAGTCCCCACTCTCACCCTGCAGGGGCAATGCTTCTCACCCTGCAGGGGCAATGTCTCTATCTTTCTCCCCTCCCCTCTAAAAATTTCTCTCTGTCCTATCAAATAAAATAGAAAATTTTTTTTAAAAAAAGGAAAAAAAAGGGTCTCCAGGAACAATGGATTCTTAGTACTGGCACTGAGCCCCAGCCATAACCCTGGTGACAAAAATAAAATGAAATAATAAAAAAAAAAATTTCTAAGCAGTAATCTAGCTAGTGAAAGAGTTGAAATGTAAAGGTATGACATCCAGACAAAGAGTAATGTAGTTGGAAAACATTTAAAAATCCCAGAGAGATTTGATGCGGTACTTTAAAGACCATCCGGAGACTTCTAAGAATGTCAAATGCAAAGTAGGGAGGGAGGTGTGTGTGTGTGTGTGTGTGTGTGTGTGTGTGTGTGTGTGTGTGTGTGTGTTTTAGAGGGAATTGTAAATGTAAATTTTGGAGCATGGAGTTAGACCTCAACAACATTTTTAGAAAATCCATTTAGTTTTTGAGGAAATTGTGTCGGACAGATATTTTCAAACATGAAGTGAACCTCAATAAGGCTTATAGAAAAGCCACATGGTCTTTTTTTTAAAGTTTATTTATAAATTAAAAAATCAAAAATATTGACAAGACCAGAGGATAAGAGGGCTACAATTCCACACAATTCCCACCACTAGAGTTCTGTATCCCATCCCCTCCCTTGAAAGCTTTCCTATTCTTTATCCCCCTGGGGGTATGGATCCAGGATTATTATTCAGTACAGAAGATGGAAGGTCTGGCTTCTGTTATTGCTTCTCCGCTGGACATGTACAGTTGGCAGGTGGATCATACCCCCAGCCTGTTTCTGTCTTTCCCTAGTGGGGCAAGGCTCTGGGGAGGTGGGGTTCCAATATACATTGGTGAGGTCATCTGCCCAGGGAAGTCAGATTGGTAGCAAGGTAGCACCTGCAACTTTGTGGCTAAAAAAGCATTAAGATATAAAGCAGAACAAATTGTTTCTTCTTCTTCTAGCGTTTGCCCTTCTTCCGTAGCCAGTCAACAGCGTCAGGTTGAGCCTGATGTAAAGTTTCGAGACCTCCTTTGAATCTGGAGAGGTGGCAGTTGTTGACTATGTGGGTCATAGTCTGTCTGGAGCCGCAGGGGCAGTTCGGGTCATCTCTGGCCCCCCAGCGATGGAACATAGCAGCGCACCGGCCATGGCCTGTTCGATAGCGATTGAGGAGGGCCCAATCATAACATGCTAGGTCAAAGCCGGGTTGACGCTTGTTTGATAGTCAGGAACAGAAAGGCAAGAATATAGCTGATAAGATTTGGGGTCTCCATTTTGGAAAAAGCTAGTAGGTCTATTTTAGGTATATTCCCAGGGGCCCATGTCTTTACTAATTTTTGCCTGAGCAGGACAGCTAACATGTAGGTGGACCAAAGGTATTGTCTAGAGAGATGTTGTCTGAGTTGGAAATAGAACTAGAAAGCTGGATTAGGGAAGAGAGTAGCTCCCAAATACAGGAAAATTATATAAATACCATTAACTGCAAATCCCATCCATTTGATCTGGAAAAAGCCACATAAAGTCTTAAAGGTCATTGTATTTCTGAAAGAACTGCCAGCTTGTACTCTGATTCCATCCTGACTTCCTTGGACAGGCAACCTCATCAATGTGTCCCAGAACCTCACCTCTCCAGAGCCCTGCCCCACTAGGGAAAGATAGAAACAGGCTGGGGGTCTGGATCCACCTGCCAACATCCATGTCCAGTGGAGAAGCAATTACAGCAGCCAGAACTCCAAATGACAAAAAGAATTCTAGTTCCTACTCTCAGAGAGGAAAATGTTAGGGGAAGATGACCAAAGGCCTCTGAACCTCTCACTTCCACAGGGACACAGAACTTTTGTGACAAGGAACTTTTGTTTTTGCACCCTCACTGAGAGGGAAGAGAATCTGAAGAACACCTGAGGAAGATAAGCGCTGTTTCTCTTATCTGAGAGGGAAGAGAAAAGAAAGGAGAGAGCTGGGAGTGGGAGACACATTACTTTAGCGGTGGGAATGGTGTTCCCCTATTGTTTTGTAATCTTGTAAATCACTAATAATATATCTCTATATATGCATATAAATAAAAAGAGGGGGCTGGGCGGTGGTGCACCTAGTTAAGCATGTATAGTACTAAGCACAGAGACCCACACAAAGATCTGGGTTTGAGCCCCTGGCTCCCCACCTGCAGGGGGTTGCTTTGCAAGTGGTGAAGCAGGTCTGCAGGTGTCTACGTTTCTTTCTTCCTCTCCATCTTCCCCTCCTCTCTCAGTTTCTGTCTGACCCAATAAACTGAAAAGAAAAAAAAGGCTTCCAGGAGCAGTATATTTGTAGTGCCAGCATTGAGCCCCAGCAATAACCCTAGAGGCAAAACAAACAAACAAACAAACAAACAAACTGCCAGCTTGGATAAATGGTTCCCAGAGGTAGAGAGGTTTCTAGATCTTGTATTACCAACTTTAGGTTCTTATTAGGGGCCTGTTTCCAACATCGAGGTGCCTGTTCCTGACAGCAGAATCACAGGACTCTCTCCAAGGGGGGGGGGAATCCCGCATTACATGACAAAGCATGCAGTCAGCATGTGGTCAATAGTCTTTCCCAGCAACACACAGTCACTGTGTGTGGCGTTCAGATAAAGCTCTCCAGTCTGCACACAGAGGGCTCATGAGCTGCTTGGAGCTGCGGTCAGGATGCCAGCTGTGCACACAGAGAGAAGGACCTTCCTTTAGGAGCGGTCACTCCTCTCCTCTCTCCTTCTTGAGGTGGATGGAGTCTTAGCAGTTGCATTGTCTTGGCAGCATGTTCAAACGGCTGGGTTGTGGGGGTGACTTACTGCTATCTGGGGGTGAACTGAGGAAGGGCCCCCAGAAAGGTTTGTAAATTGACTTCTTGCAGGGAAGAGCTTTGAATTCAGTTGAAAGGGAAAGAGGCAGCTGGACTTTTTTTTTTTTTTTTTTTTGTCTTGATTTACAGGATGGAGGCAGTTAGGAGGGAGGGGTTCAAGCCCTGTTTCTGTTCTGTTTCACTTCTGGTTTCTCTTGCCCTCAAGTTTATTGAGAGCTACAAATATGGTCATGCTTAAGGAAAACGGAAAGCCAGCTCAAGATGTGAAGTCAAGAGGTCAGTGGACAAAGCCAAAAATCGGCCAGACAATAGATTACAAGAATCGGCCAACAATAGCCCTTGTGTTTGTGTTAAGCACCCTGGCGGCTTCAGCTTTTACTTCTAGAATGGTAGCTGCCATCACCACCCCGATGTAAAGAACAGGAGTCCTGGGGGCTGGACACTGGCACATCTGGTTAAATAACTATATTACCATGTGTAAAGACCCAGGTTCAAGCCCCCACTCCCCACCTTTAGGGAAGATGCTTCATGAGCGGTGAAGCAGGCCTGCAGATGTTTATCTTTCAACCTTCCTCACTACCTTCTCCAGCAATAACTCTGATGGCAAGAAAGAAAGGAAAGAAGGAAAGAAGGAGGGAGGGGAGGAAGGAAGATAGGTAAAGGAGTCCTTGAAGGATGTGAGACCACGGGATGAAGAGGCCTGCATGCTCTTCGCTCTTCTAGAAACCCCGGAGGAGGCGCCAGATACAGGCATGGAGCCACATTTGAGACTGAACTCCTGCGGAGTTGTTCCCGTAGCCACCAAGCAGACCCACATTTTCCCACTGAGTTCAGCCTACATTGCAGAAGAAGCATGTGTCAGGACACACCCACTGATGTTTTAACCACTAAGTTTTGGTGGTAATTACATTGTAATAAGTAACTTGAATGCTTGATCTCTATGCTGGGCAGGAGACTGTATTTGTCTCCAGTTTCCCATAGAAAAATCAAGAATTAGAGGGCAGAGGGTAGATAACATAATGGTTATTCAAACAGACTCTCATGCCTGAGGCTCCAAAGTCCCAGGTTCAATCCTCCTCACCATCATAAGCCAGAGCTGAACAACGCTCTAGTAAAAAAATAAATAAATAAATAAAAATTAGACAAGTTCATCTCTTAAGACCTTTCTGCTCTCACACTGTTACTCTGTGAATAACTATAGTCTCTTGTCCTTTTTTAAAAAATAGTAAAACACCAGAACCTCCAACATGCACGCTACTACCAACAATTGTATTGTAGACACACACACACACACACACACACACACACACCACCACCACCACCACCACCACCACCCATGGAGCTATCTCGTGTGCTGTTCATGGCTCTCCTGCCTGATGCTAGGACTTGGACCTAGGACATTACACATGCTGAGGAACACACACTATCCAGTGAGCTATCTCCTGGCCCGTCTCAGGCAATACTGTTTTGCTTTTGTTGTAGCATAGCTGTAGCCATGAAAGGGGGGGAGAAGAAGAAAGAGAATCATTGAACTGGAATTCTAAAGTTCTTTCCTACCGTGTGTGTGTGTGTGTGTGTGTGTGTGTGTGTGTGTGTTGGAGAGAGATTTTAAGAGGGAGAGCTAAATGGTGGTGCACAGGGTTGAGTGCACATTACAATGTGCAAGGACCTGGCTTCCAGCCCCACCCCCCTCCAACCCCCGGTCTCCATCTGCCAAGGGAAAATTTCACAAGTGGTGATGCAGGGCTGCAGGTGTCTCTGTCTCTCTCCCTCCCTCTCTCCCCCTTCTTTCTTAATTTCTGGATGTCTCTATCCAATAAATAAAGATTTAAAAAAAGTTAAAAATAATCAAGAAGGAAGGGACAGATGAGAGAATGAGAGAGAGAGAGAGATGGAGAGAGAGGAGTCTGTAGCACTGTTTCACCACTCATGAAGCTTCCTCCCCCTGCAGGTGGGGACTAGAGGCTTGAACCCCGGTCCTTGTGTACTATACTGTGTGCACTCATCCTGGTGCACCACCACCTGGCCCCTAGTGCTTTCCTACTTGGCAATCTGTTTGCCCCAAACTGCAGTCCCTCTGGCTAGTGAGAGGTAACGCAGGGTATAGGAGTACAGGATTTACATGAATGAGGCCTGCTGCAGGTGCCAGATGAGAACAGTGCTTTGGCCTTTCTCATGAAATAAATATTTTTTTAAAAAAAATGATTAAAATGTAATAGTGGACTGGGGAGACAGCACAGTGGTTATGCACATGACTTTATTATTATTATTTTTTTGCCTCCAGGGTTATTGCTGGGGCTCAGTGCCTGCACCATGAATCCACTGCTCCTGGAGGCCATTTTTTCCCCTTTTGTTGCCCTTGTTGTTGTAGCCTTGTGGTTATTATTGTTCTTGATGTCGTTGTTGTTGGATAGGACAGAAAGAAATCTCAAGAGGAGGGGAAGACAGAGAGGGGGGAGAAAGATAGACACCTGCAGACCTGCTTCACCGCCTGTGAAGCAACTCCTCTGCAGGTGGGGAGCCGGGGCTCGAGCCGGGATCCTTATGCCGGTCCTCACGCTTTGCACCATGTGCACTTAACCCACTGCGTTACCGCCCGACCCCCTGCACATGACATTCATACCTAAGGCTCTGAGCTGCACAGTGTTCTGATAAACCAATGTAATAAGTAAATTAATTAAATATGTAACACTAAGTCACAATGTCTCATAGCTTTATTTATGGTGACTTTAATCAGTTCTGTAGCACGTAACAAAACCCTGGCTATTGCTCAGATCTGTGTCTGGCTTTGCCAGATGTCCAAGATATGAGAAAAAAAGAAAAAAAAAACACCCATCTAGGTGGCATAATAGCTTACCTGTATGTGCACCTGCTTCACCATAAGTGTGCCCCACATCAGAGTCCAGTCCACACTGCTCTGGGAGAAGTTTCTGTGTGGTACTGTCCTCCCCTCTCTGCTTCTGTTTCTATAAATATTCAGAAAAAACATCAGCCTGGAGGGCTAAAGCCCTGGATGTTGACTTTGGCTTTCTCTTCTCCACATGATTTGGAGTATGGGGTTACCTTTTCTATTGTTATTAATTTATTTATAAAATAAAAAATATTGACAAGGCTATAAGGTAAGAGGAGTACAATTCCACACACCAGAGTTCCACATCCCATCCCTTCCCTTCAGAGTTTTCCTGTTCTTTATCTCTCTGGGATTATGGACCCAGGGTCATTATGGGGTGCAGAATGTGGAAGGTCTGGCTTCTGTAACTGCTTCTCTGCTAGACATGGGCATTGGCAGGTAGATCCATACCCCCAGCCTGTTTCTGTCTTTCCCTGGTGGGGCAGGACTCTGGAGGGGTGGGGATCCAGGGTACATTGGTTAGGTTCTTTGTCCGGGGAAGTCAGGTTGGCGTCATGGTGGCATCTGCAACTTGATGGCTGAAAAAGTATTAAGATATAAAGCAGAACAAATTGTTGACTAGTCAGGAACCTAAAGGCAAGAGTATAGCTGATGAGATTTGGGGTGTCCATTTTGGAAGAAGCTAGTAGGTCTATTTAAGTAGGAATCATCTTTTGTAGAGTGTCTGTTCCTGCAAACATCCGAGACTCTTCCCCGAGAAGAAAAGAAGGGAAACAGCCTCCCATACACTCTTAAGGCTGCCGTTCTAGAACGTTCCTAGGAGGCAGTCAAGCAGGGATTTCTGGCAGTGTAACGCTGAGTCTGGGACCCCCTTTCTTTGCTCCCCCCCCTTTTTTGTAGCCTGGACTTGGCAGCAGGTTGGTTAAGTGACAGCATGGAACGAATGTCTTTTGGCATCCTGGTCGTTTTCTGATTCCCAGAAGCTGCAAAGATGGCTCAGCATTGGGTGTGATGGAGTGACAGAAACGCTGCATGCAGTAGCCTGGGAGCCTGGGAAACGCTGGGGCGGGGCAGGAGGACCCTTCCGGGACCCGGAGCTACTTTCCTGCTAGTTACAAGTCTGCGTTTTATGCTAGTTACAAGTAGCATTTTCGTATTCCTGCACAAAAATCTGTGCTTGTCAACGAGACCTGTGGAAGGAGGGAAGAAGACTAAGAAATTGAGCAAAACCAAGTGAGAGAGCTGGCTGCAAAAAAGGAGAAAAGAATGAAATGAAATAAAATGTGGGTGAGGGGGCAGTTCTAAAAGACTGGCTACGGAAAAAGGGCAAACGCTAGAAGAAGAATTTATTTTATTACTTATTATTGAATAGACACAGAGAATTTCGGAAGGGAGGGGAAGATAGACGGGGAAAGAGACAGAGAGACACCTGCAGCCCTACCTCACCCTCACCATTTATGCAGGTTGCCCCCTGCAGATGGGGACCAGGGACTTGAACCCAGGTCCTTGCACACTGTAATGTGGGTGCTTAACCAAGTGTGCCACCACTTGTCTCTGGGAGGTCCTTATTGAAACTCCAGGTTCCAAACCACTGGCTCCCAGGAGTTGGGCAGTAGCGCAGCGGGTGGCGCAAAGCGCAAGGATCAGGGTCAGGATCCCAGTTGGAGCCCCTGCTCCCCACCTGCAGGGGAGTCGCTTCACAGGCGGTGAAGCAGGTCTACAGGTGTCTATCTTTTTCTCCCCTTCTCTGTCTTCCCCTCTTTTCTCCATTTCTCTCTCTGTCCAACAACGATGACATCAATAACTACAACAATAAAAAAATAAGTAAACAAACAAACAAAAAAAACCCAAACCATTGGCTCCCACTCAATCCCAGACAGAGAGAGCTGTACCAAGGTTGGGGTTGCTGGGCAGGGTTCTAGGAGATGCAGAGAAAGACCAAGCCGAGTTGGGGGCTGAGCTGGCAGGGAGGTGCCCCAGAGCAAGAGAGGGGTGGAATCTGAGCTTCATCTTACCACCCTCACCCCGAATCTGGAATCTGGCTCTGTGCAGGGTCCCTACTGGCCCCGAAGCCCTGACAGGACAGCCTTTACAGGGTGCATCCTGGGTTAAGCAGGCTGTGTGTGTGTTTCTCGAGGGTGTTGTTGGTGGTTTATGCCAAGCCCCCAGCCCCCACTCCCTGACTCGTCTGAATCTTGATTTAGGCTTCTTGGAATTTTTTTTTTTTAATGATTGTTCATTCTCACTATATTTTCCCGTCCTATTTTATTGGATAGATCAGAGAGAAACAGAGAGGTGGAGGAGATAGAGAGGAACAGGGTGAGACACCTTCAGGCCGGCTTCACCGCTCATGAAGCGTCCCCTCTACAGTTGGGCACTGGGGGCTTGAACCCGGATCCTTGCACATGGTGGTATGTGCGCTCAATCAAGTGCGCCAACAGCCAACCTCGATTTGGGCTTCTTGGAGCCGGTTTCCCTTCCAGTGCATTGGCAACCAAGGCGAAAATCAAGTGACTAAAGCCAAGGGGGCGCTGGGATCTGGCTCATGAACCCCTCGAATCCCCTAACCCTCACCCCAACGTGGCGCCCCAGCAGGAGGATACGGGTCTTGGGGAGCAGAGGGCAGGGCAGGCCACACCCCAGCCCGGGCTCAGGGACTAACCCTTCCCGGGCGTGGCGGCCCCTGCCGGCCCGGGCGGGGAGGGTGAGTCACCCTGGCAAGGGGGGAGCGGAGGCGGGGCGGCGAGGCCGGGACGTGGCGGCTATAAGGGCCCCACCCAGGCCGCTTGCCTGCTCCGCTCGCCGCGCTCCCGGGACGCACCGCGCTCGCCGCCCGCCCAGGTAAGCGGGGTGCGCCTCCCGCTATGGCCCGGGGCCCTGCGCTAGCGGGACCCGGGGAGGCCGGCCCCAGCCCCGGACTTTGCAAAGACAGACCCCACCGCGGAGATCCGGGGAGGGGGGGCGGCGCCCGGAGCAAGGGGCGCGCCCCACAAGGGGTCTGCAGAAGGTGGGGCGCAGAGGCAAAGTGGGAGCAAGAATCAGAGAGCGCATTGCTCCCGGATCTAGGAGGTCTGTGTGCAGGACACAGGGACGGAATGGGGGACTCCCTTCCACCCTTCAGCCCCTCAAAGTGCTTGCAGAAAACCGTGCAGGAGGGTTGAGAGCAGGGGACCCCCCCCACTCCACATTCCAGGCGCGCCAGGCGCGGGCGGAGGTGCTGGCACAGGGCGGGGTCGCCACAGGACGACTGCAGGTCCCATCTGAGCAAGTTTTTTAAATACAATATATATATAATAAAATTAAAAATTGGGGGCGTTGCTTTTCACGTTAACCACAAACCCTTCTCCCTCTGTAGAAACTAGTTTCCAACGGTTCCAAGTTAACTTTCCAAGCCTCCTGGACGCGCTCATTCGTTCATTCGTAGAGCTGGAACCAGCAGGAAGAAACGGGGGCGGGATTTTTTTTTTTTTTGAAGCGCCACACCCTCCTCCGAAAAAGCAAAAGAAAACGGCAAAAAACAAACCAACAAAACGTCCTCGGTGTATTTCTCTTTGTCTAGAATGTCTTTGGGGTGAGCAGCTTCTGATTGCCAGAGTACATGGTGGGTGGGAAGGGGGCTCCCAGTTGGCTGAGGTTTTTAGGGCGAGGAAAGGAGCTCCCCAGTGATGGTGGGGGTTGTGGGGTGTCACTGCCTTACAGCGGGGGGGGGGGGGGGACTTTCCAGTCAGGGATCTAAGGTCCAGAATAGGGTGTGGCCCTGCACCCCCACCCCCTTCAGGCTGAGCTGCTGCGAAGGTGGGAGTCAGCACAGGTTTCTGTACCTGTGTAGGGGGTCCAGGGGCCAGGCAGTGGTGCACTGAGTTGAGCACACATATCACCATGCGCAAGAACCCGGGTTCAAGCCCCTGGTCCCCAGGGGGGGGGGGCGAGGAAGAAGCTTCACAAGTGGTGAAGCAATGCTGCAGGCCTTTGTCTTTCTCCCTTCCTTCCTTGCCCTCCCCTCTCGAATTCTCTCTGTAGGAGAGAGAGAGAGAATGGTCACTAGAAGGGGATTCAGAGTGCAGCCACCTAGCCCCAGCTGTAGCCCTAGTGACATGGAAGCAAAGAAAGGAAATGAAGGACGTCCAGGGGTTGGGCGGTGCCGCACACACCTGGCTAAGCGCACAGAGGCTGCGTTTCTGCACATTGGATCTTAAGCAAGAACAGGGAGTTCCTGGGTCTGGGCTCCTCAGCTCAGGCTGTTGCTAATGTGTAACTTTCTGCCTGAGCCGCTCCAAACTGAGTGGTTTGGAATGCAGGGTGCACTTTCCCACTGAAACAATGTTCTAAAAGTGGGCTAGTTCGGAAACCCCTGCTAGCTAAGTACTGATAGTGCATACATAGTTCACGTAGGAGGCCAGGGAGAGGCTATGTGGGTGGAATAGATGAACTGAGATGTCTTTCGGGGACTTTCTTAGTCTTAAGGGTTAATCCTAGTGAAATGATTTTAATTTGGAATTTTGTTTTTGTTTTTTCTTTTTTCTTTCTTTCTTTCTTTCTTTTTTTTTTTTTTACCAGAGCACTGCTCAGCTCTGGCTTATGGTGGTACAGGGGATTGAACCTGGGACTTTGGAGCCTCAGACATGACAGTCTGTTTGCATAACGATTGTGCTATCTACCCCTGCCCGGAAAATTGTTTTTTAATGGAAACCCATTTAAGAAATATTATAGAGACAGAAATAGGGCAAGAGGAGGAGGAGGAGGAGGAGGAGGAGAAGAGAGAGATCTGCAGCCTGCTCCACTGATTGTGAGGCTTCTCGACTCTCACAGGGGAAGACCAGGGCCTTGAACTTGGGCATCCTGGCACCTTAGTAGAAAGTTTTCACCTTTGTCCCAATTCTTCACTTTTCTGCAGCTTCCTCCCACCTCCTTGGATAGCAACCCCCCCACACACACACACCACAACATGCCCCCAAAGCCATCCACGTATATGCAGTCCTCCTTCCCACCCCCACCCCGTTTCACTGTGCTCATACCCAGCTGTAGCTATATATATAGGATAGAGGCAGAGAGAAGTCAGGAGAGAGGGAGATAGAAAAAGAGACATCTGCAGCATGGCTTCACTTCTAAAGATGCGTCTTCCCCTGCAGGTGGGCTTGAACCTGGGTCCTTAGGCACTAACGTGTGCGCTCAACCAGATGCATCACCACCCAGCCTCTATCAACTAGTCCTGTTTGAAAGAAAACAATGAGGAAACCTGGTGAACCTAGCCAAGCAGATCAGTCATTTGTAGAATCCGAAGCAGTGAGATCAAGGGGCCATGTATCATGCAGGCAGCATGAAGGGAGCTTTTAGCTGAGGTCATGGAAACGGCTTCTTCTCTGGCCAAGGGCGTGAAGATATTCCCACTTAGAGTTTCCTTCTTTCTCAGTCCAGCTAATATCTGAAGATTTCAAGGGTGTCCAGCCTTAACGGTGGCAGGGAGTGGCCCTGGGTGCATTTTCTTCTCTGGGGCTCTCTGATTGGAAGACCAGTCCAGCTTTTGTAATTCCCCATGGTGCCCTGTGGTCTGCCCGCAGTCACCAGCCAGGAAATGTTGCTGACTCACTGGCTGTCATCAGGAGCGTGGTCTTGGATGGGCATCTCGAGATTTCACATCCTGCCAATGAGCTATTAAAGTACTATATCGATTGACCTTAGGCCAGCAGCTGGGGCCATTAGTTCCCTGGCTGATCTCTGGCTTAAGTAGTTTTCCTGGCAAGGTGGTTGGGCTTCCTATCTCCGTTATCGATCTGGAGGCTTCTGCAGCCTGACTAGGAGCTGGTATGGACACTGCCAAGCGCTTTTATTCTTTGTGGTGCTTTAGGCCTCCTGGAGAATTTCTCAGGGTGTGTCACTGAAGAAGTGACTGTGTTGGGAATCGGGCGGTAGCGCAACGGGTTAAGCGCACGTGGCACAAAGCGCAAGCACCGGCATAAGGATCCCTGTTCGAGCCCCCAGCTTTCCACCTGCAGGGGCGCTGCACTGCTTCACAAGTGGTGAACACGCAGGTCTGTAGGTGTCTCTCTTTCTCTCCCCCTCTGTCTTCCCCTCTTCTCTCCCTTTCTCTCTGTCCTATATAACAGCAACCATATCAGTAACAACAACAATAAAAAAACAAAGGCATGGTGGTTCGGGAGGTGGCGCAGTGGATAAAGCATCGGACTCTCAAGCATGAGGTCCTGAGTTCAATCCCCAGCAGCACATGTACCAGGCTGATGCCTGGTTCTTTCTCTCTCCTCCTATGTTTCTCATTAATAAATAAATAAGATCTTTTAAAAAAAAAAGGCAACAGAAAGGAAAATAAATAAATATAAAAAAAATTTTTTAAAGAGGTGACTGTGTTTACTGAGCACATATTACACTCTCCTCCCAGATACAGGCCCTGGAGAGAGACAGACAGACAGAGAGACAGAGAAGTGTGAGCAGAACAGACCCTAGTCCAAATCTCTGCCCTTTTGGCTTTCAGTCTAGCAGGAAGAGAAGAGAAGAAAAAAAAAGGCAAGCCGTCAGATTTTACCTTTTCCAAATCAGTGTACGTCTCAGCATGGGCTCAGTTTTCTCTGGGTATCAGATTAAGTCGAATTCAGGTGAATACTGTTAAAAGTTGCCATGACTTAACCTGCCTTTCAGACTTGATGGTGAGACACAAAGGAACACCTCCCCCCGACTTTGGCACATGGGAATCCAGTGTCTGTCTCATTTTACCTGATGCCATGCTCTATTCTAGTTGGAGGAAATTCCAGTTCTTTGAAAAAAATATTTCCACCCATTCACAGCTGGGTGTATTTTTCCTTCTCCCTTTGCCAGACTTAAGTCAAAAGGGGTAGATCGAGGGAGTTGGAGTTGGGCGGTAGCGCCGCGAGTTAAGTGCACATGACACAAAGCATAAGGACCAGCATAAGGATCCCGGTTCGAGCCCCCGGCTCCCCACCTGCAGGGGAGTCGCTTCACAGGTGTCTGTCTTTCTCTCCCCCTCTCTGTCTTCCTCTCCATTCTCCATTTCTCTCTGTCCTATCTAACAATGATGACATCAGTAATAACTACAGCAACAATAAAAAAAAAGGGAAAATAAATAATTTTTTTTTAAAAAAAGGGGTTGATTGAGAGATGCCCAGGCTTGTTCTGGGTGGTTCTACTGGGGTGACCTCTTATCTTCTAATTTCCCTTTTGTACTACACCCCAAACCTTTTTTTTTTTTAAAAATCTTTATTTATTGGATACAGCATAAACTGAGAGGGAAAGGAGTGATAGAGAGGGAGAGAGACACCCACAACACTGCTTCACCACTCGCAAAGCTTTCCCCTTGCAGGTGGGGACCGGGGACTTGAACCTGGGTCCTTGCACATTGTAACATGTGTGCCCAACCAGGTGTGCCACCACCTGGCCCCCACCTCAAAACTGAGCAGCTGAACCTGGGTTTTTGTTTTTGTTTTTTTTTTTTTGCCTCCATGGTTATTGCTAGGGCTCAGTGCCTGCACTATGAATCCACTGCTCCTGGAGGCCATTTTTCCCATTTTGTTACCACTGTTGTTGTCATTGCTGTTGTTGTTGTTGGATAGGACAGAGAGAAATCGAGAGAGGAGGGGAGACAGGGAGAGAGAAAAACAGACACCTGCAGACCTGCTTCACCTCTTGTGAAGCCACCCCCTGCAGGTGGGGAGCCCAGGGCTCGAACCTCGATCTTTACGCCAGTACGCTTAACCCGCAGCACCACCACCCAAACCCTGACCCCAGTCCTGTCAGAGGGGAACCAGAGCATCCAAGTGGTCTGAGCTGTAATCCCAGACTCAGTATGGAAAGTTATGACTCAAGGAATCTCCCTGCCACACCCAGGATATCCCAGTTCCTAACCATTTATAACCCACCTCCCAGGCTTCCTCCTTCCTCACTGATGGAGAACCACTTTGTATTTCCACGTGGCACAGCCAGTGCCTGAACAGCCCTAGGTTGGGGGACAGAGGACAGGCTGGGCCACCCAGCAGGAGGAGAACGAGCACCACTACCCCACCCCACCCAGACTGTACAAAGATTTGCAGAGGCTGGAAATGTCAGCTTTCTGCTCTGAAGGTATTGGGACCTGGAATTGCACTTGAGATGGTCAGTCTGATGGAGAGAAAGAAAGTTGAGGGAGGAGAATGTATTGGGAAGAGTGTGGAGAGATCCGGGATGCGGAACTTCTCTAGAAATGTGTCTGGACGCCTGCACTGTGTTCAGACCCATGTGGAAGTAGGAGAGGAGCTGACAGGATCTTTGTGGATGGACAGGAAGTTAAGATCACCTTAACACACTCAACTCTGATAGTCCACAGACACACCAAGAGATGAGACAGAGCAGAGAAGGACAGGAACAAAGATGACCTTCTTTTTAATGCTTGTTTTCTCTTTCTTTCTTTCCTTCCCTTTCCCTTTTCTTTCTTTCTTTCTTTCTTTCTTTCTTTCTTTCTTTCTTTCTTTCTTTCCTTCCTTCCTTCCTTCCTTCCTTCCTTCCTTCCTTCTTTATTTCTCTCTCTCTCTCTTTACCTACAATGGTTCATTCCTCACTTAGAACTTTAAAAAAGTGATTTGTCTTGTTACCAGAGTATCTCACACTGCTGTGCGCACTGCCAGGGATCAGATCAGATGGAACTCATGCTTACAAGTCCAGCACTCTACCTTCTGCGTTACTTCCTTGGTGGCACTTTCTGAAATGCCATGAGGAGATTAGCTGATTAAGACTGAGCATTCCTATTGGAGGAGATGTTGAGAACCAGGCTGGGAGGTAGCTGAACAGAGCTGAGTGTGTGTGTGTGCGCAGAATTAACAGTTCAGACTGCTTTTATGGTGTGTGTGTGTGTGTGTGTGTGTGTGTGTGTGTGTGTATGATGTTAGATAAAGTCCAACTGTGGAAGATCTGAAATGCTGAGCTTGGTTTTTTTTTTTTTTTTAACTGCATGGGTGAATGATCCCAGGGCCTCAATATATGCACCAGCACTACTGAACTACCCTAGCCCATTTTTCCTCCCTCCCTTCTTCTTTGCCTCCTCCCCTTTTTCTTCTCCCCTCTCTCCCTTTCTCTCTTCCTTTTTTTTAGAGAGAGAAGAGATACCACAGTACCATTATATCATCCCTGGAGCTCCCATGTAGTGCTGGGGCTTGAACCCAGGACCTTAGGCACAGTGGGATGTATGTATGACCAGGTTCTTGCTTTCCTAGCCCCTGAATTTAGACTCCTCCCCCCGCCAAGCATCAGGGGCCCATTACAATATGGGTCATAAAATCCTGAACTTGAGTTGTAGCTGGGAAGGTCTGGATTTCCCAGCCCTGGACATGCCTGTTGCCATGTGAGGTCATTCCTGCCAGACTCTTTCTACCCACTCCAACCTTGCATCCGGAGACAGGCCACGAGAGATCTGAGAGCAGAAAGCTGGACTGTGTCTGTGCTGGGAGTGAACAAATATTGATGGAGATCAGGCAGAACAGGACAGGCCAGAACAAGCATGGGGGTGGGGGTGGGGGGGAGTCCAGCCCTGCTGGGGTTGAGCTAGGCGACTGGGCAGAACTCCAGGAATCGTGGGCAATGACTGGGCCCTGTGACTCAGCCATGAATCAGGACCATAAAACCGAGGAGAAAAGTGTGTTCTCAGCAAGGTCCTACTACACCAGAATGCCTTCGCAGGGTGGGGCGTGGAGAACAGTGGAACTGCCACCTCCACACCCACTTGTGTTAGTTTCTCTTCTTTCGGTTTAAAATTCCAGTCTGGTCTCCACATTCCTGCATAGTAAAGGCTTTGGTGGGGGAATCCCAGCCCTTGATACCCTCTGCTACACACACACACACACACACACACCCTTTTCTCTCTCTCTCTCTCCCTCTCTTTTAAGAATCCTCATTTGTATCATCCAGTTCCTAAATTGATTCCTCATGGTTGCTAGGGCTGTGTTTTGTGGCAACGGGTCAACACTACGTGTCAAATGTGTCGTGGGTGTGTGTTGTGCGCGGAACTGCTGGCTTACCCTCAGATTCAACTGTGCAGGCTAGTCATTTTTTTTTTTTTGTCTTTGTCTTTTTTTTTTTGCAGCTCGCTTTCGTTTGCTTGCTCATATCAGTTAACATTTGGGCTTCCTAGAGCTGGTTTTTTATTCATTCGAGAACTTGCTTCTATTGTTTGCAAGTCCTGACTTCCAGGCTTGCTTGTTTATTGCAACTTTTTTTTTTTAAGAGTGAAACAAATCTGTTTCTCCTCTTCTTCTCATTCTTTTTGTTGTTGTTGTTATTATGCTTTGTATCTGAAGAAAAATGAAATTAAATGAAACCCAAACAGACATCTGGTGGATTTGACTTAGTTTCAGACAGCATGCGTTGTGTATCATAACCCGGGCCGTGGTTCTTGCCCAACTTGGGGCCTTGTGGAAAAAGAATGTAAAACAGAGCTTTGAAGTGGCCTCAAGTTAATGGGAGGCAGTTGATTCTCAGTAGCTGCATAGAGTTCCTGAGATCTGTCCTCTAAGCAGTCAGTCAAACAGTTAACAGTCTCATTTATTTGATTTTTTGATTTTTTTGGTTTTTTGCCTCCAGGGTTATTGCTGGGGCTCGGTGCCTGCACTATGAATCCACTGCTCCTGGAGGCAATTTTTTCCCATTTTGTTGCCCTTGTTGTTGTGCTTGTTGTAGTTGTTATTGTTGTCATAGTTGTTGTTGTTGTTGGATAGGACAGAGAGAAATGGAGAGAGGAGGGGAAGACAGAGAGGGGGAGGGAAAGATAGAAAGCTGCAGACCTGCTTCACAACTTGAGAAGCGACCTCCTGCAAGTGGGGATCCTTACGCCGGCCCTTGCGCTTTGCGCCATGTGCGCTTAACCTGCTGCACTGCCGCCCAATTCCCTACAGTCTCGTTTGTTAATAATCATAAACCCAGGGGAAGCTGTTCCGTTCCCTTAGTGAGGGTGGGGCCCAGTCAGGGTGCTTTATCTCCCCAGTGTGAATTATTTCCTACCCACCCGAAGTGGGTGTGGCTCTTTCAGCCAGCCTCTGTGCCTCTCCAGTTCATTTTCTCAGAGCCCAACCTTGCCCTGTTGATAAAGGGCCTTGTTAATGGCCCTGCCCAGTCCATCCAGCCCTGACTCTGAGAATCAGAGACACTGGTGTGCATGGGTACCCATTCATAGATTGAATTTGCTGATTTTTTTTTCCTTTTGTTGTTGTTGTGGTCCTTTTCTGCAAGTTGAAACCAGCTGCAGATGTGGGCGAGGCTGAAGTGTTGCAAAGAGTGAGGCTGGTTGCCATCTCCTGGGTCCCTCTAGAAGGTTCTGGTTCTAGTACTGCCTTAGGGCTTTTCTCCTGGGAAGGGGAACTCCCCATTTCCACATGTACAGACTTTGTCTTTTTAAAAAATTTTAATTCTATTAACTTTATTTATTTATTGAGTACACACAGTCAGAAATCAAGAAGGAAGGGGAGAGAGAGAGGGGGAAAGAGAGACACCTGCAATGCAGCTTCCCCACTCACAAAGCTTTCCCCTTGCAGGTGAGGACTGGGGGCTCGGCTCGAACCTGGGTCCTTGTGCTTTGTAACATGTGCATCTAACCAGGTGTGCCACCACATGGCCCCATCACCTTTATTCTCATCCAGGACAGCAGACACAGCCCTGAAGCCGCACTGTGGCTTTCTGCAAGAAAATTGAGTCTCTTGAACAGATTTAGTGAGCAAGTATTTCTAGTCTTGAGAGAGAGAGAGAGAGAGAGGGAGAGAGAGAGAGAGAGAGATAGAGACTGTGGCATTTCAGTTTTTCCATAGCCAGCTTACATTTGCATAATTCAGAAACATACATTTTAGTGCAATTCCTATACTATGTTATACATGATTAAAAAAAAAATTGGGGGTCAGGCTGTAGCGCGGTGGGTTAAGCATACATGGCACGAAACTCGAGGATTCCGTTCGAGCTTAAGGATCCTGGTTCAAGCCCCTGGCTCCCCACCTGCAAGGGGGTCAGGTGAAGCAGGTCTGCAGGTGTCTATCTTTCTCTCTCTATCTCTGTCTTCCTGTCTTTTCTCTATTTCTCTCTGTTCTGTCCGGCAACAACAACATCAATAACAGCAATAATAATAACCACAACAGTGATAAAAACAACCAGGGCAACAAAAAAAGGGGAAGTAAATAAATAAAAACAATGAAAAATATTGATTTGTTAGGGTAGGACAGAGAGAAATTGAGAGGAGAGGGGAAGGGCAGATAGACACCTATAACCCTGCTTTACCACTTGTGAAGCTTCCTCCTGCAGGTGGGGACCAGGGGCTTGAACCTGGGTCCTTGCACCTGGCAGTATGTGCACTCAACTGAGTGTGCAACTGCTCACCACCTTCCTCCCCCTCCCCTCTCTCTCTAATGTGGGAATTAACTCAGGGCCTCCACAAGCAGAGTCCAAGTGGCCTCCCCAGTCCAGTTCTATCTCTCTCTGAGAGAGGAAGAGACATGAAGAGAGGAGAGACACCACAGCACCCCCCACCATCTATGCAAGGAGTGTTCCCCCCCACCCATGGCGCTGTCTGTGGCGCTCCCATGTGCCCCTGGGGCTCAAACCCAGGACCTTGATCATGCCAAAGCTTCTGCTCTACCTGATGAACCCCACCTCCTGGCCCCAAGATGTGGCTTGTTTCAAACCTGTGCCATTGTTCTCCCGACATCCTTGGGACACTGCCCTCACCTCTCTCTGCCATCCCATCTCCCCAGGCTATCTCCCATGCTTTCCTGGCTGGGGTTTTCCAGCGTGCTTGCTCATTTTTGACCTAGTCAGTCTCCCATGATTAGGCTCTTGGCTGATCTCAATGGGATTTCTCCTCACTTTGTCTCTGTGTCCAACTCTCTTGGAATGAGGAGCCTTTCTCGAGAGATTGAAAGGGCATGGCCCAAGAGCCAGTGGCCTCTGGCTATGCCCCTGCCTCTGCTAGTCCTTAGCTGGTGATCTGGGCTAGTCTCCCAGGGACAGGAAGGGAAGAGAAATCCAGGTAGGGGCTAAAACCAGCATATCTTAGCCATGTGTGTCTCCCACACCCTTAAAGACTTGCAGATGGAGGGAGGGACGGAAGAAGGTGTTTTTGGACTGACTGTGTGAATGCTCCCAATATTAATAAGGTCCAGGAGCCCTGCCAAACTTCCCTTTTCTGTTCTCAAGAGGAGCAACGCAGACATACACACCCTCACAAAGCAAATACACTCTATCAAGCTCATATTTTAACAATCACTACAAACCGGACTATTTCTCCTTGAGAAATCAGTCACCAGCAAACATGCGTTTGCATTGCCTAGAGGTTAGGTATGATGAAGACAGGAGAATCCTGCTTCATTTCTTCAGTGTAAATGTTTTTGTGTTTTTTTTTATTTATTAAATGTGCATGAAGTAGAAACTCTTTTGGTGGATGAAAAAGACCCTTGATTGGAGCTGTTGCAAGCTTGGTGGGCATTTTTGCTACTTCCACAGAATGATTTCAACAATGCAAATGTAAATGCTAATTTATGTAAAAGAGAAACCCATTGTTTCCAGAAGTTAATTAGGACCTAGAATTAGCAAAGACACTCTTGAAACCTGAAAAGTGAGGGCAAGTGTGTGTGTGTGTGTGTGTGTGTGTGTGTGTTGGGGCTGGTTTGAGGGGGGAAGAGAAGGGATAGACATTACCCCACTGTGAATTGCACGGATGCCTTTGCCAGGTGGAGACTTGGTAAACTCAGCCCCATGGACTAGTCTGGTAGCATCACAAAGTGGTTCTGCCATTAGAAGGGAAGTGAGAGCTCGGGACTCACCCTATTGGAGGAGAGACAGGAAGGAGTGGTGGTGGCTTGAGGAATGGGTGAGGTCTTTAGAAGAAGTCCAGGGGGAGGGAGCCAGAGTCAGGGTTCAGTGGGTTAAAAGAGCTGGGTAGTGGGGACCGGGCGGTAGGTAGCACAGTGGGTTAAGCCCACATGGTATGAAGTGCAAGGACTGGCTTTGCAGGAGTCTATCTTTCTCTCTCCTTCTCTGTCTTCCCCATCTCTCTCAATCCTATCCAACAGTAACAACAGTGGCAACAAAGGGGAAAAAAATGGCCTCCAGGAGCAGTGGATTCCCCCTGCAGGTGGGGACCAGGGGCTTGAACCTAGGTCCTTCCGCACTTTCACTTGGTTCTCCTGTGTCTGTTCATGGCTTGGAAGCACATTTCTTTTAGTTGACTAATATTCTGGATATACTGTGGTTGATCTACAGAGGAAGATTTTGTCATAGACTAGGATTCTATTCCAGTGGGATGGGGGGATTTGAGACTTCAGCTTGGGAAGGAGTGTGATGGGGGTTGGTAATCTTGTGACATTTTGTTGCGGAACTTTAAATGCTCTGGATGTAAGTCTTGCAGAATCAGCAAAAGATCCTTAGCCATACAGAAAGGCAAATTCTGTCCTCTTACCCCACCTGCCACCCCTGAACTTACACAGAGCCTGAAGTCTGTGGAGTCTGTGTGGTGCAGAGCCTTCTGATCAGCTGGCAAGTGTCTATTATCAGATAACCCCAAGCCAGTCCTATGAAACTCCTTAGACGAAGTGAACTGTTGGAAGAGAAGCAAAAACTGGATTTGCACAGGCACCACTGCACTGAAGCAAAGAGAGTACAGAGAGCCCCAAACAGGAGGTGCTGTCACTCAAGCGCCCTCTTAGGAGGCTGAAGCTCTGCTCTGTTTTCTTTATTTGGGAGAGGCTGCTGGCAAATAACCTTCGTGTGTGTGTGTGTGTGTGTGTGTGTGTGTGTGTGTGTGTGTGTGTGATATTTGGGATCAATTTCCTGCCAACGAAGCACTCTTGGCTGGATCAGTTCTGAGAACTGGGTGATGGAGCTGGAAAGTCGATTCACTGGGGTGTGCTGTCACTGCCAGAGTTAGTGTATCACTGGGAGGTGACTTCATTCTGAATGAAGCCACCCTGAATCTTAAGCACAAGAAACCCAGTCCTTGCTGGAGTTGAGGAGTTCATGTCACCAAATCGACCCACCATATTCCATAGAAACAGTGTAACATCAAAGTGTCTACCAGCTAAAGGGGCTCGACTCAGGCCCATAGGAAAAAATCCAGTTGACTTCAGTTCCCACTTACTGCTTTCAGTCCCTCTTCAATACATTTACATTTCTGGTGAGAAATGCAGACTAGTGGCTGGCTTGACAAGCATATCACAGTTGGTGAGAAGTTCAGGGCTCTGTTTTCCTGTCATTTGAACAAGTTGTCTTCACCTTGGCAGAAGCTCTGCTTTTGGATTCACACATCACTCACCTCTAAGTTCTCTTTTGTAGACAGAGCCAGAGAAAGACTGTACTTCAGTGGTTCACTCCAAACTCAAGGCAAAGCACTGCCAAGATACAATTTTCCCAATCATAGATAGCAATGGCATCGATTTGCTAAACTTAAGCTAATATCCTCAGAGGAAATGGTCCAAGAAGTGGAGAGATTAATGTAATGAATCACTGTGCTTCGGGGTAGGGAGAGGAAAGCCACTTGATAAAGATTTTTTTTTTCCTTCTTCCAGATTCTTTCAAGATGTCTACTGTTCATGAAATTTTGTGCAAGCTCAGCTTGGAAGGTGATGTAAGTATCTCGTTTTTACCTTGTGTAATTTTCATAAATTGGACATCGATGGGTAACCGTGCTATTCCTGTTTCTTGTACATCTGAAGAAAATAGAGACAAAACTCAGCCCATCCTCCTGTTAATTCCCCACCCCCACCCCCAAGACCTTAGCTGCCCTTGGTAGGTTAATTTGAAAGAAGTGTTTCAGGTACTAGGAAGATTGTGGGCATCACTTTAAATTGAGCAGACACTAGTAACACCAGAATGGCTGGCATTTTATCCTGTTACATATTATCTTGGATAATATGTGACTTGATGTCACGTCTTAAAACCTTATTAATGGGTGGTATAAGCTAGAGTCTTATAAACGCTATCTTGCAGGTTTGGGACATTTTTTTTAGTATGTAGGAAGTTACTCCAGACAAAGATTTAACTTTTTTTTTTTTTTTTTAACTTAGCACCTGGAAAACTTTTCTCTAAAAAGCTACCATCATGAAGGACTTAATTAAGCATCAGAGGCCATGATTTCCTGTTGTGCTTTGTCTGCCAGGGATTTATTTGTCTTTCACTAGAAATACGTAAACCTAGAAATTCACTTGCCTTTGCTTCTTCGTTTTCCAGTTAAAATGTTGTAAACTGGGAGTCGGGGGGTAGTGCAGCAGGTTAAGCGCAGGTGGCGCAAAGTGCAAGGACTGGCGTAAGGATCCTGGTTCGAGCCCCCAGCTCCCCATCTGCAGGGGAGTCACTTCACAGGTGGTGAAGCAGGTCTGTAGGTGTCTATCTTTCTTTTCCCTCTCTGTCTTCCCCTCCTCTCTCCACTTCTCTCTGTCCTATCCAACAACGATGACATCAGTAACATAAAAAATAACTACAACAACAATGAAGAACAACAAGGGCAACAAAAGGGAAAATAAATAAATATTTTTTTTAAATGTTGTAAACTACTGAATAAATCACAAGTCATAGCAAATACTGGTAGAAGCAGGTCAGATCTAGTCGAGTTTATCTAGGTTGTGGATATGTAAACTAACACTATATACATCTTTTTTGGGTTACTTGGCAGGAATGGGTTTTACACACCTTAGCAGTGGCTGAGTTTGCAAGCATATCTTTCAGATATTTTGAAGCAGGCTTTCAGAGAAATTAAAACAAAACAAAGTGGGTTGCATGCAGCTCAAGTCACGTGACACAGAACCTTTGGCATTGTTGGTGGTACTTGCCATAAAACCTTTCAGATGATTGATGTCCGGTATACACAGGTTGCCCAGATGAGAAACCTTTGTATTTTTTTGCCTCCAGGTTGATTGCTGGGCTCAGTGCCCGCATCGTGAATCCACTGCTCCTGGAGGCCACTTTTTCCCCCTTTTGTTACCCTTGTTGTTGTAGCCTTGTTGTGGTTATTTTTGTTGTTGATGATGTTGATGTCACTCACTGTTGGATAGGACAGAGAGAAATGGAGAGAGGAGGGGAAGACAGAGAGGGGGAGAGAAAGACAGACACCTGCAGACCTGCTTCACCGCCTGTGAAGCGCCTCCCCTGCAGGTGGGGAGCCGGGGGGAGAAACCTCTGTCTTTATCCTCTCTTAGTTTGGTACTTGTACTATTCTCCAGTGGGCCTGCCCATTAGATTGTTTTATGTATCACATTTCCTGGGAGGGCACTTCATGGCCCCTTTCAAGTCACTCTGCTGTGGTTTGATGCATCTTTTTGGTGCAGCAAGATGGAACTATAGTAGACACTCTCATGCTTTCTGTAACATCCTGAGGGAAGGAAAAAAAACTCACTTCTGGGGGGCCAGGCGGTAGTGAACCAGGTTTAGTGCACATAGTGCAAAGTGCAAGGACTAACATGAGGATCCCGTTTCCAGGCCTTAAAGCCCCACCTGAAGGGGAGTTGCTTTACAAATGGTGAAGCAGGTCTGCAGGTGTCTAATCTCTCTCTCCCCCTCTGTCTTCCCCTCCTCTCTCCATTTCTCTCTGTCCTATCCAACAACAGCAACAACAATAACAGCGGCAACAACAGCAATGGAAAAAAGATGGCTGTCAGGAGCAGTGGATTCGTAGTGCAGGCACCGAGCCCCAGCAATAACCCTGGAGACAAAAATAACAGCTCACTTTTACCTCCATAATTTGATTTGCAGACGGATGACTTTGGCAGGTCATGGGTTCAACGACCTTGTTTCTTTCTGTTTGCAGTGAAACGATAAAATGATGTCAGTCCTCTTCCTGCCTCATTGTGACATCTGAAATCAGATGAGATAGCGGCTGGTCAAGAAAACCAATTGTGATCAGGCTCAGCCAGCAGGCTGCCAGCTTTTGTAAATAGTGATGGCAATGGGAATAAGTAGAAAAATTGGGGCCAGGTGGTGGCACATGGCTCACCTGGTTAAACTTATACTCTACAGTGCACAAGGACCCGGGTTCAAACCCCTGGTCCTCACCAGCAGGGGGAAGGCTTCACGAACAGTGAAGTAAAGCTGCAGGTTTCTCTCTGCCTCTCTCCGTCTCTATCTCTTCCTCTCTTCTCATTTTCTCTGTCTATACTCAATAATACATAAGTAAAATTAAAATAAAATAAAAGTTATATTAAAAAAATAAGTCAGAGGGCCAAGCAGTGGCGCACCTGGTTAAGCACACACATTACAGTGCGCAAGGACCTCTGTTCGAGCCCCTGGTCCCCACCTGCAGGGGGAAAGCTTCATAAGTGGTGATACAGGGCTGTGGGTGTCTCTCCCTCTCTCCCTCCACCTCCCCTCTCAATTTCTCTCTCTCTCTATCCAATGACCAGTAAGTAAATATATTTAAAAAGTTTCTCCCATCTTTTAAAAACATAAGTAGGAAACTATTTTGGCTAGACTTCTAGCCACATCCTATACCCACCAGAGTATAGCTGACTGCTATTTCAGAATCTTGCTCTGCCCCGACCTTTGCCTGCTTGTCTGTTCCATTGTCGTGTCGCTCTTACTGGAAAGCTCAGGTCTTACAATTGGTTGAAAAACACCCTGCAGATCCCTTCTTGTTTCAGACTTGTAAATATGAACCAGATTTCCTCTCTGCCCAACACGATCCCCCCACCCCCCCCACCCCTTGCCCAAGGACAATCAGAAACATCGTGTCCTGTCCTGAATTTAGCTTTCTGCCGTGTCCAGGGAAGACACGGGAAAAGCTCGTGTTAGTCGCTTACCTGCACAACTTTGCTCTGGTGAAACAAAGGGTGGGGTGTCTCCTGCAGGTGAGGTCTGTGAGTGGAGGGAGAAGTCAGGCAGCTTCATACCCAAGTCCTCCTCCACAGGGAGCCAGGGCCAGGTCATCGCCTTAGGGTGAAGGGTCTGTATTCCTGGGGAAGTGGCAGGGGAGTCAGCATTAAGGAGGCAGGCAGTGCTGGGTGAGGCCGCCCACCACAAGCTAACCCAGGACACATTGTCCACCGGCTTCTGTCGGGGTCACAGGTAGGATGAAAATGGGGGGTTTCTAAGCAGGAGGGAAGGGGGACTTTGGGAAGGAGAACTGTCAATTTTTTGAAGCATTCGTTTGTCTGTTTAGTCAGAGTTGGGTTTAGAGGACTTTGAAAACATAGGGAAAGGGGCTGGGTGGTGGCTGAGCACACGTCACAGCGGACAAGGACCTGGCTTCGAGCCCTCCCGTTCCCACCTGCAGGGGGAGAGCATCACAAGTGATGAAGCAGGGCTGCAGGTCTCTCTCTCTCTCTCTGTCTCTCTCCCCCCTCGTTTCCTCCTCCTCTCTCAATTTCTGGCTGTCTCTATCCAATAAAGATAATTTCAAAAAATGTAGGGAAAAGGAAGAGGGTATGGCTTAGAAGGCAGTTAGGAAAAAAAAATTGCCAGGGAGAGCGGTAGACAGAGGGGACAGAACTGAAGAGAGCAGAGGACAGACTGCGGAGAGCAGTGAGGGGGGCAGCCACTCAGTCTGTGCAGGGAGGATGTGGGACATGTGGCCTGACCACTGTGGTGGCCAGAGTGGGAGAACAGAGAGGAAGACGCTGCCTGCGCTTATCTGCTCCGCAGTCCGGCAGCCCGGGAGCCAGCTGCTTTGCATTGGCTTTTCGGAAGAACTCTGAGCTCAGCGATTCAGGAAATCCCTGCACCTGTAGCAAAAATCAAAACAAAACAAAACAAAAAAGCGGGAGGAAGCATCCTCGTTCGGCAGGCATCTCCACATTTCTCAGCTTGTTACCAATTGTTGCCAGGCCAGTCGCATACTCTTCAGAGCCCTCCCGGGGAAGCAAGCCCTTCCGAGTGCCCCGCTGTGTGTGGCCTGCTTCCCACCAAACACCCTACTGAAAAGAGGGTGGGATGGGAGAAATGTCCACAGCAAGTTCTGAACTAATGAGCCTTGGAAGGCTACTCATGAGCAGCTGTGAAGGCTCTGATCGTTACTCTGTTAGTACTAGGCTAGGTATCTAGTCTAAGCATTCCTCGAGCTGTGAAAAGAAGCAGTAGGTGTGGATCAGAGGGAACAGGTTGGATAAAGTGCTTATCCTCTTCCACTCACCCTGCCTCTCGTATTGATAGAGCCTCCAGGGTGCTCAGTGCCTGCACCACGAATCCACTTCTCCTGGAGGCTATTTTTTTCCCCTTTTGTTGTCCTTGTTGTTTATCTTTGCTGTTGTTGTTGTTGGATAGGACAGAGAGAAATGGAGAGAGGAGGGGAAAACAGAGGGGGAGAGAAAGACACCTGCAGACCTGCTTCACCGCCTGTGAAGTGACACCCCCCCCCCCGCAGGTGGGGAGCCAAGGGCTTGAACCGGGATCCTTCCACTGGTCCTTGTGCTTCAGGCTATGTGTGCTTAACCCTGGCCCCTATTCATAGATTTTTAAAGTGTCATTTATTGATTTATTATTGGATAGAGATGGAGAGAAATTGAGAGAGGGGAGATAGAGAGGGAAAGAGACAGAGAGACCTGCAGCCCTGCTTCATCAGTTGTACAGTTTTCCCCCTGCAGGTGGGGACCAGGGACTTGAACCTGGGTCCCTGTGCACTGTAATGTGTGCGCCTAACCAAGTATGTCGCCACCACCTGGCCCCCCTTGTTAATAGGTCTTAAAAAGAAAAAAGAAAAGAAAAAAACAATAGGGTGGGTCCAGGTGGTGTGCACCCACGTGATCACACTCATTTATTTCCATGTTCAAGGATGCAGGTTCAAGCCCCTACTCCTCACCTGAAGGGGACGCTGCATGAGCAGCGAAGCAGGACTTTGGTTGGCTCTCTTGCTCTCTCTCCCTTTATTTCCTCCTCCCTGATTTCAGTTTCTCTCTGTCCTATCCAAGAAAGAAAGAGAGAAAGGGAGGGAGGAAGGAAGAAAGAGAGGTAGATAGATAGAGAGAGAGAGAGAGAGAGAGAGAGGGAGAGAGAGAGAGAGAATAGCTGCCTGGGGCTGTGGGTTTGTAGGGCCAACACCGAGCCCCAGCTGTAACTACAGTTGGAGTTAAGTAAAAAGGGATGTAGGAAATGGATCTCTCACCGAGAGGATTTCCAGTGATTTCATGTTGTTTGTCCTTTAACCTCAGCACTCCACGCCCGCAAGCGCGTACGGGTCCGTGAAAGCATACCCCAACTTTGATGCCGAGAGGGATGCTTTGAATATTGAGACGGCCATCAAGACCAAAGGTAGGCCTCGCGCGTGTCCTTGGGTATGGTCTGACGAGGCATGTTTGCGTGTCTCTTATTCTTCTTCTGGTCTCCATACATGGGGTGTGACTCTCACAAGAGAGTTACTGAGCTTCAGTGGAGTGGATCCAAGTCTACTTCACAGTGCACCTGTCTTTCATCTCTCCTTCCTTCCACTTCTTCTTGACTCTCTCTTCCTCTTCAGAGAAGAGAAAAGCTAATGCATAAGGAGGGTCCAGGTTGTGGTGCACCTGGTTGTGCGCACACGTGACTGTGTGTGAGGACCCGGGTTGGAGCCTCCACTCCCTACCTGAGCAGTGAAGCTTCCTGAGCAGTGAGGCAGTGCAGCAGGGGTATCTCTCTCTCTCTCTCTCTCATCCTCCTCCTCCCCTCTCAAATTCTCTCTATCCTATCCAATTAAAAAAAATAGAAAAAAAAAACAGAAAAAATGGTCACAGCAAGTGGTAGATTCATAGGGCTGACACATAGCCCCAGTGATAACCCTGGTGGCAATAAAAAAAGGAAGGAAGGGAGAAAGAAAAGCTAAAGCCTATCTTTGAATGAAATAGTAGAGTAACAGAGAAATAGGTCTGAAGAGCAGGTGTTGGTACCTCCACCATAGCAAGAAATTTGTTGATTCTTTTTTATTTTATTTTATGGTAGAGGGTGAAAGAGAGATTCTGGAAGAGAGAGACAGAGAAGTAGAGGCACCTGCAGCACTGCTCCACTGCTTGTGATGCCTGGTAGCATGAGCACTCTACTGAGTGCACCAACACATTGTCTTAACGTTAGTTTATTCGGCGGCCCAGGCGGTAGTGCAGCGGGTTAGCCGCAGAGCACAAGGACCGGCGTAAGGATCCTGGTTCAAGCCCCGGCTCCCCACCTGCAGGGGAGTCACTTCACAAGCAGTGAAGCAGGTCTGCAGGTGTCTATCTTTCTCTCCCCTCTCTGTCTTCCCCTCCTCTCTTGATTTCTCTCTGTCTTATCCAACAGCAATAATCACAACAACAAGGGCAACAAAAATGGGAAAAAGTGGCCTCCAGGAGCAGTGAATTCGTAGTGCAGGCACCGAGCCCCAGTGATAATCTGGAGGGGGGAAGTTAGTTTATTGCGTTTTTTATTGTTATTATCTTTATTTGTTAAAGACAGCCAGAAATTAAGAGAAATGGAGAGATAGTGAGGGAGAGAGACAGAGAGACACCTGCAACTCTGTTTCACCACTCACAAAGCTGCAGGTGGGGAGCTGGGGCTTGAACCTGGGTCCTTGCACATTGTAACATGTGCTGTCAACCAGGTGTGCCACCACCCCGCACACCCAGGGTTGGTTTATTTATTTTTTAAATATTTATTTATTTATTCCCTTTTGTTGCCCTTGTTGTTTTATTGTTGTAGTTATTATTGTTGTTATTGATATTGTCATTGTTGGATAGGACAGAGAGAAATGGAGAGAGGAGGGGAAGACAGAGAGGGGGAGAGAAAGAGAGACACCTGCAGACCTGCTTCACCACTTGTGAAGTGACTCCCCTGCAGGTGGGGAGCCGGGGGCTCGAACCGGGATCCTTATGCCGGTCCTTGCACTTCGAGCCATGTGCGCTTAACCCGCTGTGCTACCACCCGACTCCCGAGTTGCTTTATTCTTAAGATGTTCCTGAGGGCCTTTCTTGTTCCAAACTTTCTTGAATTCCATGGCATTTGTTAGAAAACTTCTGGGAATTCTTTCTTTCTTTTTTTTTTTAACTGCTTTTCTCTGGGTTGATCTAATCAGTGAAACATTCAGACTTTTTATTTATTTTTCCCTTTCTGCTACTCTTCACGCCTGGAGCTCAGCTCCCAGGAGATGTTGGAATGAGTATGTTTCCTCGAGTTCTATGATGAGTAAGAAAGGACCACGGGGCAGGAAAGCTGCCTTTTCAAAATAAAAGCATTTAATTGGTTTGAGTTGAGTAGGCACTTGTTCAGATCACCACATGGTTACGGTCAGGCTGGTGGATACTCATGTTAATGTAGCATGTATGCGGGTATGCAGAAGGGGGGGATGCTACAGAAATCTCTGCAGCTTTGCCAGTTTGATTCCCCAAACTCTTTCCCCTTTTGGAGACAAACTACCTCCTGCACTGTGAGGTTTGCAGGAGACCAGGCAGGACCCAGGAATTGAACCTCTCTGGATTCATACCCTACTGGGGATCACGGGACTGGTTCCTCCTGTGAGCTGTGCTTCAGCTTGTCGCAGTTCAGGTGTGAGTCACATGTAGGTAGCGCGGGTCATGTCCTCTTGTGAAGAGCCCCCATCCCCACCCTCTTTTGCAGTAAATTGCCTGGTCAGCTGTCTTGGAACCCTAAGAAAAACTATTGACTTTTGTTTTTCTTTTTTTTTTTTGCCTTTGCCTTTGCCTCCAGGGTTATTGTTGAGGGCTCAGTCCATTTTTTCCTCTTTTTCCCCCCTTTCTATTTTTATTAGGCAGAGAGAAATTGAGAGGGGAAGGGAAGATAGAGAGGGAGAGAGAAAGATAGATACCTGCAGACCTGCTTCTGCTTCACTGCTTGTAAAGTGTCCCCCCTGCAGGCTCGAACCCAGGTCCTTGCATTTGGTGATATGTGTGCTCAACTGGGTGTGCCACCCCCCCAAAAAAAAACCCCAAAAAACTAGTGACTTTATGCCTAGAGATTGCAAGGAGCGTGGGAAGAGCCTTTATTATCCTGTGTGGTTCTAACAAATGGAAGGGCTGACGTCACCTGTCTGCCAGCAGCTTTAACTGGCCTGGGGACAGGGCACCTCCCAGATGCTGTCTGGAAGGGCCACGGGGCACCCAGACGTAGCCTTCAAAAAATCTCTTATTTTTGTCCAGCATATCACTTTGTGTACAGTGAGACAATTTCTATATAAAACAGAACCCTGGGCACTTGCTCTGGTCAGTTCTTCAAGATGGAGTGGAGCGGGTGAGGGCATGTGCTATCGTGGGTTCCAATCCTGGCTCTGCTACTAGCTTGCCAGGTCTCTCTGAAAACACTTAGCTTTCTGAAGCCTCCATTTCCTTTTTTTCTATTTTTTATTATTGAATAGGAATGAGAGACACTGAGAAGAGAGGGGGAGATAGGGAGAGAGAAGGATAGATACCTGTACACCTGTTTCACCGCTTGTGAAGTGATCCCCCTGCAGGTGGGGAGCCGGAGGCTCGAACCCAGATCCTTATATCGGTCCTTGCGCTTCGTACTATGTGTGTATAATTAAGTGTGCCTCAGCCTGACCCCTGCTCTCAAGCCTCCATTTCTTTATTTTCACTGAGGGCGAATAAGAATTCTTATCTTCTAGTAATGGTTTGCTTGGCAAGTAGACTGCTCAAAGTGTCTCCCTCCCTCTCTCCCTCCTTTTACTTCCTAAAGCTGACGCTAACCCTAACCCTCCTTGGGTGTGCTTCCATTCCTGCAGTTTCCCGACATGCCAGTATAGAAGCACACAGAGCTCACAGAATCGGACAGGGATGGTGCCTTTGCTAAGCTTCAGACAAAGGCTGCTTTTTATCCCTGCCAGAGAGCCGTCAGCCCACTGGAATGCAAAGCTTGTGCAACTGCCTATAATAACAGCTGAAACTCTCAGGGTAATAAAAATACCTTCAGGCCCTTTCTGAGTCGGTAGACCAAAAAAAAAAAAAAAAAAAAAAGACAAACCAAGAAACTTGTATATTAGTTTCCAAGTAGAAATGTCTGGAGGGCTACGATATTTGAATTTCCATTGTTTTCAGTCTGGACAAAAGCAGCTGACATCAGCATTGTCTTGGTGTTGGCTGACTTTGGAGTTACTAGGGTTCTTCAGGGGACATTTATTTCAGCTGCTGGATGGTCTGATGGAATGCTTTATCAACCCCCCCCCAGTTTCTGGGTAACATAATTTAGGGTTCCTCTGCTTCAGGTCACTAGGCCTTGGTCCACATGGGGATTTAAACACAGCTGCCTCTCACCCTTTTTAAGCCCCAGATGCTGTTCTTTGCTGTGAGTTATTTCTAGGCATGAACAGCATTTTCTAGCTGCCATTCTGTCCGATACATGTCCTATGTGTGACCCGGCTTCAGGTCACCTGTTCTCTCTCTTCTGCACTGAATTCTAGTGAGTTCTAATTACAATCCATTGTTTTTGGTGCTTAAGAGATTAAAAAAAAAAAACACTGGACTTTCTTAATTCTCTTGGTCCTTTAAAATATTTTTTGAGGGAGACTGGCAATGACACACCCTGTTTAGTTCACATGGAACTAAGCCCAAGGACTCACACAAGGATCTGGGTTCAAGCCTCTGGCCCTCCACCTGCAGGGAGGACCTTCACAAAGGGTGAGGTAGGTCTGCAGGTGTCTGTCTTTCTCCCTCTCTGTCTTCCCTTCCCCTCCAATAAAATGGAAAAAATGGCCACCAGGAGCAGTGGATTCATAGTATAGGCATTGAGCCCCAGCGATAACCCTGGAGGCAAAATAAAGAAATCAATAAAATAAAATAAAATATTTTTGGTATATTTAAACTTAAAAAACAACTGTTGGGAGAAAAGACTATATACCAACATGCACTGTTTGCCTATATGGATTCCCAAGATGTTAACATCCACACTTACCACTATAAGAAACCCACATCTATCTGTCTTCTAGTTTGAGAGTGACTCAAGCATATTATAGCAATTCCTTCTCTATCCCATAGACTCCCCGTAGAGTCTCACAGAGGCACGAAAGACAGTTTATTAACCAATGTTAACATAACATTTCCGATGTGTTCCACACACCATACGATTCACCTGTATGCTAGCACTGCTACTGTATTCATGGAGTCCTACAGTTTAGCATCTCCATTTTTCTTTTCTTGTTTTTTTAAATATTTATTTATTTTTCCCTTTTGTTGCCCTTGTTGTTTTATTGTTGTAGTTGTTATTATTGTTGTTCTTGGTGTCATTGTTGTTGAATAGGACAGAGAGAAATGGAGAGAGGAGGGGAAGACAGAGAGGGGGAGAGAAAGACAGACACCTGCAGACCTGCTTCACCTCCTGTGAAGCGACTCCCCTGCAGGTGGGGAGCCGGGCCTCTGAAACTGGATCCTTACGCCGGTCCTTGCGCTTTGTGCCGCCACCTGCGCTTAGCCCGCTGCGCTACCGCCCGACTCCCACCATTTTCTTTGTATGTATTTACTTATAACTGAATAGACACAGAGAAATTGAGAGGGAAGGAGGAGGTAGAGACAGAGAGACGCCTGAAGCCTTGCTTCGCCAGTGCCACCACCTGGCCTCTGGCATAATCATTTTAACATACCTTCGTCTTAACTTCATCAGTTGCACAGGAAAAAAAAAAGAAAACCCAAACAGCATTAGTAGTTGATGTATACAGTCATAGATAATTGATTCTTCTGTTGCGATTTCATTGTATCAGTTTTTTTTCCCCCAGATGTCCTTTGATAGCACACGTTGTCCTCATAATAGAAGGCAGTAAACTTAATTAAACACTAAAAGGAAGTCATTATTTGGGAGAGCAATACCCTTGAGGTCCTATCTTCTTTCTCTGGATATTTGTAGATAGCATCACTTAAAAAGAAGGGGGTGGGCTGATTAAGATCTCACCCTCCCCTTTACCTCAAGTGTAATTGAGGAGCCTGGGCGGACCACGCCTCACCCCCACATTCTCCTCAACCCCCGTGTTGGGGAACACAGATTTTTTTCCTGACATCAAAGCTGGCAGGGTAGCAGAGGATGCTGATGCAAACAGAGCCAGAGGGCCATGGGGAGATGACTGTTCTAGCCTGGGCGGCCATGTTTACTGGGAGCAAGTCCACACACTGGAGAGCTGACCGCTTGCTGTTCAACACGAGACTGTAAACAGGAGGAGGCCTGGTGTGGGGGCTCAGGGACACTCTCAGCTGGTCATGCCTTAACTGGCCGGAAGGACTGGAAGCAGCCCTTTCTCATCTGTCACCTGTGCTGTAACAGCTTCTCCTCCTCCTCCTCCTCCTTCTCCTTCTCCTTCTCTTCCTTCTTCTTTATTTCTTTATTGGAGGATTTATGGTTTACAGCTGATAGTAAAATATAATAGTTTGTACATATGTAACATTTCCCAGTTTTTCACATAACAATTCAACGCCCACTAGGTCCTCCTCTTGTAACAGCTTCGGTTCTCTCTCTCTCTCTTTCTCTCTCTAAAGATGTATTTATTAATGAGAGAAAGAAAGAGTGAGGCTAGACCACCCGTCTTATGCAGTAGAACACGGGTCCTCGGGCATGCAAGTCCTGCACTCTACCACAGAGCCAGCTTCCTGGCCGCGTGGCTTCTGTTCCTTGAATGGGCCTCATCTGTTGCAGATTCCTTTTTCCTAGTTCCTTCCTACAGTTTCCTTGGTATCGGCAGCCTTTGTTCTTACAGGAGTGTGTGTGTGAGACTCCCTGCTTCTAGTGGGGGTGTCAGCCCACTCCTGACAGGCGGACAGTATTTCCTACTCACCTGAGGTGATACAGCGCCTCTTCTCCAAGCTTCCTCCTCAGAGAAGGCTCTGTCAGCTCTGCCTTGGTTTCTCTCTCCCTCATTGTCCTTTCATGCTGAGTTAAGGCTCTTATTTAAGTGCGGCTTTGTCTCTCCCTTCAGGAGGCTATGGAGGGTGGGTCAGGCTTTCTTTCACTTGTGTTGATCCAGCTCCTGGGACTGTGGGGGTGGGGTGGGGGTGGGGGGAAGGTAGACATTTTTTTTAAATGACTTTTTTTTATACAGTGATTTTTAAATAATATTTGTTTATTTCCTTTTGTTGCCCTTGTTGTTTTTTATTGTTGTAATTATTATTGATGTCGTTGTTGGATAGGACAGAGAGAAATGGAGAGAGAAGGGGAAGACAGAGAGGGGGAGAGAAAGACAGACACCTGCAGACCTGCTTCACTGTCTATGAGGCGACTCCCTTGCAGGTAGGGAGCTGGGGGCTCGAACCGGGATCCTTCTGCAGGTCTTTGTGCTTTGCGCCACGTGCGCTTAACCCCCTGCACTACCGCCCGATTCCTGGAAGGTAGACATTTACCCTGAATAGTCATCAGGAATTTCACGGGTCCCTACCTGATCGCACAGGTGAGCGCAGAGAATAGAAGACGTGACAGAAAGAGACATCTGAAGAGACAGTTAGTTCTAGCACCTGGGCGGTCTCCAGAGAAGATAGCGTCCTCCTCCTGAGCTCCCCTCGGCTTTCACAAAGTGAACGGGCCCATTCTCATCAGGCAGTTTTCTTTCCCGGTATCTCTGGAGCGGTATCTCGACCTAGCGTGGGGATGGCCTTGTGCGTGAGCGGGCGTGAGGTAAACCATGCAATTACTTACCTTGATTTCTGTGTAGTTAGAAACGGAGCAGAGCTGTGCAAAAGTAGTAATAATGCTTAATTAACAAGAGGTTTCTGCCACTGAAATCTGGAGGAGTGTCTTGGTCTAGATTGGCCTTGGGTTAAATATATACTATGGAGTGTTCAACACAGCTGTGAATGGCTTACCATATGGGTCCCCATAACTAGAAAGGAAAGTCAGCTAAATTAGAAAAAGATGAATCTAGACTACATAAAATAGCGTGTAATTAGAAGCAGCACAACCCCAGAGTTAGTGTAAGTGCCAATAAGCGGGTACAGCTTGGGCCTCTCCCTCTCCCGCTCCTCTCTCCCTCTCTGGAAGGGGTGGGGAATGCGTCGCCCTGTTATTATTGTCAGTTTTGATTTAAGCAGTATTTGTGTTCTCCGGAAGGGATGCAAAAGTGGGTGACTTCCCCCACCCCCCTTTCTTCTCAGAAACACAAGTATAGAAGCTTTACTGCAGCAAGTTTCTGCACGAAGTTTTTCTTCTTTTTTTCCTGATACTTTTTAAATGGAGCTGCTTAAATTGGGCGGCATGAGGGCCCCGGTGGGGTGGGTCCTCTGGTGGAGTGTACATATTATCTCCCGTGAGCCCTCACCTGCAGGGAGGAAGCTTCACAGGTGGTGGAATGGTGTTGCAGGAATCTCTCTTCTACCCCTCTATTGCTATCTGTTTCTTACTCTCTCTCTCTCTCTCTCTCTCTCTCTCTGGCTGTCTCTCTCTCCCCCTTCCTTTCTCTCTCTCTCTCTCTCTCTCTCTCTCTCTACACACACACACACACACACACACCTTTTTGCTACAAGGCTAAAAGGTTGATGTCCAACCCTGTGGAGAGCAGTCTGAAACACTCTCAGGAGGCTAGAAGTGGATCTCCCCTATGACCCTGCAATTCCTCTCCTGGAGTGGAGGAGGACCTAGGCTCAGGATGCGAATGTTTTGCAGAAAAATGGAGAAATTTTATACATGTGCCAACAACTGTATTTACTGTTGGCTGTAAGCCATTAATCCCCTCACCCAAATTAAAAAAAAAAAAAAAAAGGGTGATGTCCCAAGCCAGTGGAGCCCTAGCCAGGAGGAGCCTTATGGATGTTACCTTGTGAGTTTCTTCTTTGTTCAGGTGAGGCAGCGTGAGAGAGACCTGTCAGAGATCTATTTCATGGTGGAGACAGCGGCTCCGAGTAGATGCTCTTACTGATGCCTGGAGGCAGACTGACTCTGAGAACAGCTTCTTTGCTGCAAGGGAGGGTGTGGGTGTTCTTTGGATGAGGTCTCCCATCACATGAGCCCTGAACTCAGTCACTCTTGAGTGTGCTTGTGAGACTTCTTTGTGATTCAGGAAGCCCTGGGGGCCTTCTCACCCTCCTGGAGAGAACAGGAGGGAAGCGAACCTTCCCAGCAGACTGACTGGAAACTGAGCTCTCAGCTTATAGCACCACCAGGAACAAAGAGGGACATCCACGCACATTACAGGTTTTCTTTAAAAGTACTTATCTCGGGAGTCAATCGGTAGCGCAGCAGGTTAAGCGCACATGGCACGAAGCGCAAGGACCTGTGGAAGGATCTCAGTTTGAGTCCCCAGCTCCCCACCTGCTGGGAGTCAGGGAGTCGCTTCACAGGCGGTGAAGCAGGTCTGCAGGTGTCTGTCTTTCACTCCCCCTGTTTTCCCCTCCTCTCTCCATTTCTCTCTGTCCTGTCTAACAACAATGACATCATCAACAATAATAATAAAAAAAAGTATTTATCTCCATAACTGTGTGGACGCCAAGCCCAGGCCAAGAAGCCTGTAGTATACAGGGACCTTGGTAATTGTCATTGTCATATTTTGTTGCCTTTCAGAGTCCCCTCTTTCTTTCTCTCTTTCTATTTTTATTTATTTATTATTGGATAGAGATAGAAATTGAGAAGGGAAGGGGAAATAGAGAGGGAAAGAGACAGATACCTGCAGCCCTGCTTCATCACTCGTGAAGCTTTTCCTCTGCAAGTGGGGGCCAGGGGTTTGAATCTGTATCTTTGTGCACTGTAATATATGTGCTTAATCAGGTGTGCCACCACTTGGTCCTTGAGTGTCCTCTCTCCCTCTCCCTCTCCCTCTCCCTCTCCCTCTCCCTCTCCCTCTCCCTCCTCACTCACTCTCCCTCTCCCTCTCTCTCTCCCTCTCCCTCCTCACTCACCCTCTCCCTCTCCCTCTCTCTCTTCCTCTCCCTCCTCACTCACTCTCCCACTCCCTCTCTTTCCTCTAGAGTTATTGCTGGGGCTCTGTGCCTGCACCACAAACCCACTGCTCCTGGTGGCCATATTTTTCCCCCATTGTTGTTACTGTTGTTGGACAGAGAGAAATGGAGAGAGGAGGGGAAGACAGAGAGAGGGAGAGAAAGATAGACACCTGCAGACTTGCTTCACCGCTTGTGAAGCGACCTCCTTGCAGATGGGGAGCCGGGGGCTCGAACTGGATCCTTGTGCGGGTACTTGCCCTTGGCACTATGTGCACTTAACCCAGTGCGCCATGTCCTGCTCTCTCTCTCTCTCTCTCTGTCTCTCTCTCTCTCTTGCAGGGAGAAATTTGAGAACCAGTGGGAGGTAGAGGAGAGACAAAGAGAGGTACCTATGGCACTGCTCATGAAGATTCCCTCCTATAGGTGGGAGCCAGGGCCTTGAACCCTGGTCCTTATGCCTACCAGGTAGGCCACTGCCACTCCCATTGTGGTGAAGGGGCCTTGTGCATACATAGTATTGGCAGCGAGTGACCTTCCTAGAGCCATTTTTCTCATGATCTTTGCAAGAGAGGGAGAGATAATGTCTCTCACCAATGGTGCCTTCTCCCAGGTGATATCCAGTGGGCTCCCATGTGGTGCCAGGGCTCAAATCCAGGACTGCACGTGTGCTAAGGTGTGCGCTCTACTGGGGGCACTATCTCCTGACACCATCTCTTTCTTTCCCCCTTCTTCTTCTTTGTTTTTGCCAGAGTTTCCTCACTCTGGGCTGACATCTCTCTCTCCTAAAAGAATTTATTATTTTTTAATCTTTTAAAAATTTTTTTAGAGACAGAAATTGAGAGGGGAGGAGGAGATAGACAGATAGATAGAGATGGAGAGATACCTGCAGCCCTGCTTCACTTGTGAAGCTTTCCCCCTGCAGGTGGGAACCAGGGGTTTGAACCTGAGTTCTTGCACACGGTAATGTGAGTGCTTAACCAAATGTGCTACCAAATGGCCCCCCCATTTTCTTTGTCAGTGCTCTGGGGACTAGTAAGTTTTGTTGTTGTTGTTGTGTGTTTGCTTGTTTTGTTACCAGAGCACTGTTCAGCTCTGGTTTATGGTGGTGTGGGGAATTGAACCTGGGACTTTGGAACCTCAGGAATTAGAGCCCATTTGTATAACCATTACGCTGTCTCACCAACTGACCCAAGGCTTCAGCCTACATCTCTAGATAGAAGGAGAGAGACACAGGGAGCCCAGGGCACCCGAATGTTCCCCCAGAGCTCTTAGGGGCAAAGCAGGTGGGTGTAAGCACAGGTGAGCTTGCTTGCCGGCAAAACTCTTGTCATTTCTTGGTGAGAAAAAAAAAAAAATCTCTGCTCTCTTGTCTCCTGCCAAGGGATGAGGGACCAGATTCTTCTCAGATGAGATCACAGCCAGAAGATAAGGAGCAGCTTCCTCAGTGCCTATTATGGTGGGGGAGGGGCCGCAGTTTTCTCTTGCATCGGTTCAGTGCCTTTATTTATTTATTTATTGACTGTTTATCTGTGTATTCATTGAGCCTCTTGATTCGACTGGAGTCTGGAGGGGTGGCCTGCTTTGTGCGGGCCCTGGAGCACATGTCAAAAATTAGAATTCTGCATGGCAGGCAGACAGACAGCAGTCTCAGTTATAAAAGCAACCAGTGGAATTACCACCTAGTGGGGCCTTCAGTTCCCTCTTGAGAGACCAGAGGTAGAGATGAGATCACAATAGAAAAAGAAAGGATTTCTGGGCCAATCCTGGTCTGTAGGTGTGGAATGTGCCACCCACTGTGTCTGGCTCTCCTCTCTTCCTATGCTGGGCAGTGCCCACTCCCTCCCTCATCTTGAAGGTCCGTAGACTGTCAACTAGTGTGTGCAGGTGGCAATAATGTCCCTTTGTCTTCTCTAGGTCTTCATAGGTAAAAATGTAGACAAAAATGGGCAAAAAAAAAAAATATATATATATATATATAGACATAGATAGTGACTAGTTAGGTATAGATAGAATCAGCCCATATCTGTGGCCTTGGGAGAATGTAGTTTCTCCATTTTTTCCTGCATTCCTGCCGTCACTTCCTCCTAAGTCTCCCCCACACCTATTTCTACTTCTGAATGTCTTTCCTTTTTTTCCTCTCCTCTCTCAGGGAAGAGAAATAGTATCTGGCTTCCCCGTTTTTTGTTTTTTTTTCTTCCAGATTCGCTTTCCTTTCACTGATAATAAATATAAAAACAAGATTCCTGGTGACAAATGCTTTGGGTCCTGGTAGAATGGGGGTCCTGAGCTCTTTGGTTTACTTCCCCTATCATTTACCCTTCTGGGAGTGTGGATCAAGATTCTTTATCAGAATCTGGTGTAGAAGGTGGAAGGTCTGGCTTCTGTAATTGCTTCTCTGCTGGGCTGGGGCGTTGGCAGGTAGATCCATACCCCCCAGCCTGTCTCTCTCTTCTCTAGTGGGGTAGGTGAGCTTGATCCTTTGGAGAAATTAACCTTTCTCCTAGACAAACCTACTCAGTAACATGGACCCCAGGTGTGTGTGTGTGGGGGGGTGTTGTGCCCTGGTTGGTGGCGTGTAGCAAATCCAGGAGAGCAGGATAATAGACCACTTCAGACAAGCCTGCTAGCATTCCCCGGGAGGACACGGGCTCCCTCAGCAGGTCATGTCCAGGATAACTGCTATAGTGAGAGGTAGGGCGGCCCAATGCCAAGAGCCTGGGACTGTCTGACTGACTCTCTTTCTCTCTCTCTCTCTTTCTTTTTTTTTCTTTCTTTTTTTTTTTTTTTACCAGAGCACTACCCAGCTCTGATTTACGGTGGTAGTGGGACTGAACTTGGGAACATTGGAACCTCAGGCATGAAAGTCCTTTGCAGAATCATTTTGCTCTTTTTTTTGTTTTAAAAAAAAAAAGTATATTTTTGTTTATTTATTATTGGATAGAGACAGAGAAATTAAGAGAGGAGGTGGAGAGAGAAAGAGACAGAGAGACAACTACAGCCCTGCACCACCACTCGTGAAGCTTTCCCCCTGCAGGTGGGGATCAGGGCTTGACCCTGGGTCTTCATGTACTGTAGAGTGTGTGCATGGCCAGGTGTGCCACCGCCCGACTCCTTCCTTCCATCTTCCTTCCACCTTCCTTCCTTCCTTCCTTCCTTCCACCTTCCTTCCTTCCTTCCATCTTCCTTCCTTCCTTCCTTCCTTCCTTCCTTCCTTCCTTCCTTCCACCTTCCTTCCTTCCTTCCACCTTCCTTCCTTCCTTCCTTCCTTCCACCTTCCTTCCTTCCTCCCTTCCTTCCTTCCTCCCTTCCTTCCTCCCTTCCTTCCTTCCTTCTTTCCTTCCTTCCTTCCTTCCTTCCTTCCTTCCTTCCTTCCTTTCTTTCCTTCTTTCTTTCGTGACCTTGAATCCTTCCTTCCCTCCTTCCTTTTTTCCTCCCTTCTTTCCTTTTCCTTCTTTCTCTTTCTCCCTCCCCCTTTCCCTCCCTCTCCTTCTTCTTTCTCTCTTCCTTATTTCTATCCTTCCCTTTCTCCCTTCCTCCCTCCTCCTCCTCTCTCTCTCTCTCTCACTTTTCCTTATCTCTCCCTCCCTTTCTCCCTCCTTCTCTTTTTTCTCTCTCCCTTCTTTCCTTCCTTCCTACCTTCCTCCATTCCTACCTTTCTTTTTTCCTCCCTCCCTTTCTTTCTTTCTTTCTTTCTTTCTTTCTTTCTTTCTTTCTTTCTTTCTTTCTTTCTTTCTTTCTGCTGTGAGTCTGAGTCCATTTTCCTCTCCTTTTCTCCCTCCCTCCCTCTCTTCTTCCTCTCCCTTCTCCTCCTCCTCCCCTCCCACCTTCATCCTCCTCCCCACCCTCTTACAGTGGTGCCAGGACTCAGTCTGAGACCTCTGAGCCTTCAGCAATGAGAGGCTTTTGCAGAACCACTGCGCTGTCTCCCTCCACCACAGAGCCTGAGTCTTTAGTTCAGGTCTGAATCCCAGCTCAGCAGGGGACTTGCTTCTGCAACTTGAAGTGTGTCCCTGCTTCCTTCAAACCTTCTTTCCTTCATCAGACAAATGAGGGTGACCACAGTGTCCACCTCACCAGACGGTGGTGAAGGCGACATGACAGATACGGAAATAAAGCCGCTTGTGCCAGTGAGTGCCTGGCACATAGTAGGTGCTCAGTAAACAGATGTGAGCCTCTCCTGTCAGATAAGCCCTGGTGTCCACACCAACCCCTTTCTTAACGGCAGACGATTTCTCCCCAGCAGCCCAAGCCGAGTGGCCGAGTTCCCAGAGATCTAGCTGAGGAGACAGCTGGCCAGCTCTCCTCCACTTTCCATCGGTCACGCCCACCCTCAGGGCCCCCAGGCCTTCACAAAGCAGAAAGAGCTCCGTTTTCTCTCTGTGCAGCCAGTGTGTCTGGGCAGATGTGAGTCAGCATCCTGCTGCCATGGCCTCTTGATTCTTTGCCAGGGACACGAGAGACTCACGTTTTCCACGGGATGCCAGACGCCTGGGGATCTCCAGGCACGGGGGGGGGGGGTTTGTGGTGGGGGGAAGGGCGCTCCCACGGGCTGATTCTGTGGTTCTGGACGCAGCTATTGTTTTCCACTGGGAGCTCGCTGTCTGCTTTGGAGGTCGGGGCTTGGCGGGCGGCACTGGCACGCCCAGAGCTGTGGGCTAGAGCTCACTCTGGCCTTGCTGGGCACAGCTCCACGTCAGGGCACACTGACTTTCACAACAGAGACTCACTGGCCTTTCGGGTGCTCCACACCAGAAGGCACCAACATTTTTTTCTAGTTAGCCAATTAGAGTAGCTCCTCCTCCTCCTCCTCCTCCTCTTCCTCCTCCTCTTTTTCCTCTCCTTCTTCTCCTCCTCCTCTTCCTTCTTCTCCTTTTTTTTCTTCTCATGACTAATACTGGTTAACAAGATTGTAAGATCACAGTGTGTAGTTCCACATCATACCCACCACCAGAGCTCAGTATCCCCACCCTCCCACCTAACAAAGATAATCACTATAGTCCTCGCGACTCTTAGGAAGAGTTTTCTTGCTTCTGTTTCTGTTTGCTTGTTTTGTTTTATTTTGCTTTTGCAAGTTCACGGGTCTCAGCCCTTGAGGTGCCACGTGAGTGAGTGAGTGAAACCATCTGGCCATTGTCTTTCACCTCTCTACTTACTTCACTAGACATAATCACCTCCTGTTCCAGCCATTTTATCCCAAAGAACACAATATTATCCATTTTTGACAGCAGAGTAGTATTCCATGGAATAGACATCCCATCACTTCTCTAGCCGGTCCTCTGTTGATGGGCAGTTAGGTGGCTCCCACTCTTGGCTACTGTGAGCAATACAGCTATGAGCATGGGGGTGCCTATGTCCTTGCGAATTAATGTTTGTGTGTCCATTGGATAAATGCCTAAGAGACCCACATTGTTTCTTGTGGACCCTTTACCCTTCTCCCCTGCCAACACTTTCCCTAAACACCAGTTTGGGGGTGGGGGGCTGGAAGAGCAAGTCCAGCATGGCAGGGTCTCCCTTGCACCTGTCCCATCTTGCTCCGTGGCAAACTCTCTGGCACTGACACTCCTTGCGTGTCTTGGCGATGATTGTGCCGGGCATGAGGAGCTGAGCCTTCAGCCATCATGTGTCAGCTGCCTCCGGGCATAAATGGTGAGTCACCAGATGTTCCTAGTAGCTTCAACCGGTGCTGGACTCTCCCTCAGAGAAACCAGCAGGCCAGGAGGAAGCAGCAGGGCTCCCAAGCCTCACCCCTGTACCCTGGTGCATGTCTGCTTTCCGGTTAGGACATGCCTTCAATGGCTTTGACTAGGCAATTGGTCCTGGACTCCATGATTTCTTTCCCCCTTTCCCGTTTGATTTGAAACCTGCAGACAACACTATGGGAGAAATAGCTGATGTGGCTGAGGTGTTTTTTAGAAGGGGAGGAAAGGGAGGAACATCCTCATGCAGAAATAAGCCTCCCTCCCTGGAATTTCTTTGCAGTAGCTGGTGTTAATCTGGCCGGAGTGCATCTGAGTGTCCATTTGCTAAAGGGGCCCTCCACGCTTGAGCCTGCATTCCAGCAGGCAGTTTGCTTGGTGAATAATTCAGCTATTTCCCAACTCCCTTCACTGCCTCCTAGGTGAGATGCAGGTTAACCACCCAGGCTGTTCACGGGGATTTCCAATAATTGGATTGAATCCTGACTCTGTTGCCTGGATGCTTAGCGACTGTGAACAAAAGGGGCAGAATGCTGTTTCTTTCTGTGACTGAGAGCACACGATGGCTGGCGGAGTGGGCTCTTCTCTGATGTCATCTCCTGCCTATTTGGCTGACATGGACATAGGCAGGAGTTTCTGTCCCTGAAGTTAGAGTCAGCTCTGCCCCTCACAGGAGCAGCTGGTGGAAGTCACTTGAAAGTTGGGTCTGCAAGCAGATTTCTGTTCTCCATTCTCATTTATCCACATCTACCAGGAAGCCATAAATAACAAAACTTGTAGAATGTTGTACACTGGTTCCAGAGTCCTGGAGAGTCTTTTATTGGGAGCCCTCAGAATTAATTAATTAATTAATTCTGCCTCCAGGGTTATTACTGGGGCTTGGTGCCTGCACTACAAATCCACTGCTCCTGGAGGGTATTTCTTTCTTCTTGTTGTCCTTGTGGTTTATTGCTGTTGTAGTTATTGCTGTCATTGCTGGATAGAACAGAGAGAAATGGAGAAAGGAGGGGAAGACAGAGGGGGAGAGAAGGAGTGATTTAATGATTGCTTCTCTGCTGGACATGGTCATTGTTAGGTTAATCTATACCCCCAGCTGGTCTCCCCCTCTCTGTCTTCCCCTCCTCTCTCGATTTCTCTCTGTCCTATCCAACAATGATGACATCAATAACAACTACAACAATAAAACAACAAGGGCAACAAAAAGGAATAAATATTAATTTTTTTTTTTTACATTTTATTTATTTATGAGAAAGATAGGAGGGGAGAGAGAAAGAACCTGACATCACTCTGGCACATGTGCTACCGGGGATCGAACTCGGGACCTCATGCTTGAGAGTCCAAAGCTTTACCATTGTGCCACCTCCTGGACCACTAAAAAAACTTTAAAAAAGAAAGAAGGAAGGAAAGAAAGGAAGGAAGGAAGGGAAGGAGGGAGGGAAGGAAGGAAGGGAGGGAGGGAGGGAGGGAGAAAGAAGCAAAGAAAGTTGACTGGGGCCAAGCGGTGGCACATCCAATTGAGGGTACTCATTACCGTGTGCCAGAACCTAAAAGCAGTGAAACCTGGGTTCAAGCCCCTGTTCCCTACCTGCAGGGGGGTAGCTTCATAAGCAGTAAGGCAAATCTGCAGCTGTCTTTTTCTCATTCCCCTTCTCTGTCTCCCTCTCCCCACCCCACTCAATTTCTCCCTGTCCTATCAAAGAGAAAGGGGGCAGGGAGAAGTGACTGTTGAGAGTGGTGGAATAATAGCCCAAGCCTAGCAATTACCTTTGGGGCAATTCAATAATAATAATAAGAAGAAATAAGAAAATTGACTGCCATTGGTGTTTATTTATACTAGCAATATATTGGTATGTATTCACTTCAGGATAAGTTATTTTTGTACCCAGAAAGTCTAACTAGATGCTTTGTGAGCTAACAGATTTGAGAGCTGGGGATACCTTCTCTGTCCTGGTGTTTATGACTTTGGCCGCAAAGTCATACACTTCTGACCTTCCTAAGGCTTTGGGACTTACGATTTCCTCTGGGTAGAGCTGTTTGTGGCTTGCATGTGACCTTGTGGGCTTAGCCACTCTGCTGCCTCTCCAGGGAAATATCTATTCAGTGATGGCAAAGACTCTGCCTTTTTATTAAACAAAGTCCATAATCAGTGAGGAGAGAGAGCCCTTTCATTTTTTTAATTCTTAAAACCATGCTGTAAGTTAAAGGGTATATAAGAGGAGTATTTCTGATATAAAATTGGAAACTTTCAGATACCAGAAGGCATTACTTATCTTAGTAAATACACATGTTCCAATTAAAATAGGTGCAAAAAAATATGGCAGTGGCACCTCCAAACTCCCAATTTAGATTTAATTTAGATTAAAACACTTACTCTTTTTAATAAAGTTATGAAATTGATTATTAAAATGGCCTATTGAAGATTAAAAGCAGTGAAACGTTTATTTTCCTTACAAAACAATTTTGTTTTCAATAAATGTGATTGTATGAATCAATTATGCTATTAAAATCCAACTGCCACATTAAATTTGACTCATTTGTCATGATATTTTCTATAATTATGGAAATTACACCTAGCCGCTTATAGAGCCACCCTCCTACAATAAATATAAATAATTGTCTCTATTAATTCGGTCCGTAGCTACTGTCTATTAAGTCCGCAGTTAAATGGCAATTTGAGGACCTTCATTTAAAATCCTCCTGAATCGTTTGTTGTTCCAACTGACTGCCAAAGCCCCACAAACTGCTGTTGAATCCAGAAACCAATTTATAAGTAAAATGCTTTTTAAAAGTATTTATTTACTTATTCCCTTTTGTTGCCCTTGTTGTTTTATTGTTGTAGTTATTGTTGTTGTTATTGATGTCGTCATTGTTGGAGAGGACAGAGAGAAATGGAGAGAGGAGGGGAAGACAGAGAGGGGGAGAGAAAGACAGACACCTGCAGACCTGCTTCACCGCCTGTGAAGCGACTCCCCTGCAGGTGGGGAGCCTGGGGCTCGAACCTTTTACTGGTCCTTGCGCTTTGCACCACCTGTGTATAGCCTGCTACGCTACTGCTCAACTCCCTCTTTATTTTTTTTAAGTACAGGTATTTACAAGGTTCACATTGGTTTGAGTTTGAAGGCTGTCAGGAAAAAAGGGGGGGAGAGAAGGAGATTTGGGGAGAGTATTGAGGCTATTCATGGAAAGGAGAGCAGATCTCTCTCTATTTCTTTATTGGGGGATTAATGGTTTACAATCGACAGTAAAATACAATAGTTTGTAGATATATAACATTTCACATAACAATACAACCCCCAGTAGGTATTTTTCTGCCATCATGTTCCAGGATCTGAACCCTCCCCCCCCACTCCCCAGAGTCTTACTTTGGTGCAATACACCCACTCCAGTCCAAGTTCTGCTTAAGAGTTTTCCCTTCTGGTCTTGTTTTTCAACTTCTGCCTGTGAGTGAGATTATCTCATTCATCCTTTTGCTTCTGACTAATCTCACTCAACATAATACCTTCAAGCTCCATGCAAGATGGGGTAAAGAAGGTGAATTCACCATTTTTAACAGCTGAGTAGTATTCCATGGTGTATATAGACCACAACTTGCTCAGCCACTTGTCTGTGGTTGGGCACTTGGATGGCTTCCATGTTTTGGGTATTATAAATTGTGCTGCTATGACCATAGGTTTACACACATCTTTATGGATGAGTATGTTGGGTTCCTTAGGACCTATCCCCAGGAGAGGAATTGCAGGGTCATAGGGGTAGGTCTACTTCTAGCCTTCTGAGACTTCTCCAGACTACATAGAGCAGATCTTGGTGCCATCTATCTCCGTTTGGAAAGCAGTGTGTCTTCTGCTTCAAATCTTCATTACTAGAGGACTATGGCCGATGTCTGAGTAACTGTTCACAACTTTGCTTCCATAGGTGTGGATGAGGTCACCATCGTCAATATCTTGACCAACCGCAGCAATGAGCAGAGACAGGATATTGCCTTTGCCTACCAGCGAAGGACCAAAAAGGTAGGGGGTGGAAGACCTCCCTTGTAGAGTTTTGCTTCTTCAGCCATTGCTTTTTGTTGACTGGAATTCTGGTTCCTAGCAGCAGACGCCTTCTGGAATGATAGGTATCCAAGGTTTTAACTCTTGCATCCTTGTAATAGTAGCCTGTCTGTCTCTCTTTTCTTTCTCTATTTCATTCACACACAGACTTCAGAGTGCTTGGGTCTTGTACCGGAAGACCACACCTGAGGGGTGTGCACCCAGGAGAGTACACACATTGCCATGTGCAAGGACCTGGGTTCAAGTCCCAAGTCCCTGCCTGCAAAGGAAAAGCTTCACACATGGTAGAGCAGTGCTTCCTTTTCCCCTCCTTTCCTTTCTCCCTCTCTTTCTCTTTCTCTCTTCCCTTCTCACCCCACCTCTTTCTCTTCCTTTCACTTTCTCTCTCCCTCTACAAAAAGATCAATATCTTCTGGGAACAATGGAATAGAACAGGCACATCACCCAAGCCATTCCCTTGGTTAACAAAAACTAAACAAAACACACATACAAATTCTTCACTGAGGCAGGCCACTTTTTCTGATAGAAACAGAGAGAGACCACAGCAACAAAGCTACCCCCCCCACCCCTCAACCCCCAGTGCCATGGGACTTGAACCTGGCTCTCGGGCATGACAAAGCAGTTGCCTTGCCAAGTGAGCTGTCTCTTAAACGCTTAAGCCCTTAAGCTCATGCGTTCTTCAGAGCTGGCAGTGAAACAGACAGACTCTTCTTTCTCAAGAGTGCTCCCATGGTCTAAAAGGGTCTTAGGGTTTTTTTTTTTTTTTTTTCTTGGCTTGTTGTCTACCAGTGGTTACAGACCAGCCTCATCTGTGTGCAGTCTCTATTTTGACATGCTCCCAGGAAACTTTATTTTATTTTATTTTATTTATATATTTTTGCCTCTAAGATTGTATCACTGGGGCTCCATGCCAGCACTATGAATCCACTGCTCCTGGCGGCCATTTTTTTCCCATTTTATTGCACAGGACAGAGAGAAATTGAGAGAGTAGGAGGAGGTAGAGAGTGAGAGAGAAAGATAGACACCTGCAAACCTGCTTCACTACTTGTGAAACGAACCACCCCCCACAGGTGGGGAGGGAGGGGAGAGGGGTTGGGCTCGAACCCAGATCTTTGTGTGGGGTCCTTTTGCACTTCATACTATGTGCACTTAACTGGGTGCACCACTGCCCCCCGCCCCCCCCGGAAATTTTACTCACTTTCATTCCTCACTAAAACGGAAGTGAACTGGAAGGACTCAGCAAAGAGCTTCTGTTCTTCTTCTTTTTAATTTTATTTATTTTCCCTTTTGTTGCCCTTGTTGTCTTTTTATTGTTGTTACAGTTATTATTGTTGTTGTTATAGATGCCGTTGTCATTGTTGGATAGGACAGAGAGAAATGGAGAGAGGAGGGGAAGACAGAGAGAGAGGGGGAGAGAAAGACAGACACCTGCAGACCTGCTTCACCATCTGTGAAGCGACTGCCCTGCAGATGGGGAGCCGGGGGCTCGAACAAGGATCCTTATGCCGGTCCTTGTGCTTTGTGCCACGTGCGCTTAACCCGCTGCACTACCGCCCAACTCCCGCTTCTGTTCTTTTTAGGGTTGACACAACCACCCTGACTCTGATCAGGCCCTCCCAATCCCCACCCCCACCCCGAACCTCTCTTCTCCAAATCATTGGAAGGGAACACAGATAGAAAGACAACTGGCTTCCTTCATCTCCTGTGCATTAAAATTCTTCTTCTGAGGCGGCCTCTATTAATCTTCTGCAGTGAAGCGTGGAGGGTGGGTTCATTTCTCCACTCCTTTCAGAAAGACCTGGGATCTGTCGGAACCAAGATCCATTTGGAGCAGAAGGCCCCACCCTCTTCGAATGTGTGTCTGTAGTTGTTCCCTCAGTCTCTGGGGGTGGGGGAGAGTTCCAGGATCTCATCTGGAAACACACAGCTCACAGTGTACACAGAAGATTGGTTCTTGATTTCAAATTAGCTAAACAGGAAACAGCTCAGGTACCTTGTAGGAGAGAAGATACTGCTATGGTCATCATGGGTTCAGTGGCCTCCAAGACTTGCAGAGCCCAGGAGTTAGCTCCTGGCTAACTCCTCTTGGCTCATGGTGCCTCTTCTCACCTTCATCTTTTACAGAAAGATAAACTAGTCAGGAAACCTTTTTTTCTTTTCTTTTCTTTTCTTTTCCAATGCACCACGGAGGAATAAACTGAGGGCTTCATCAATGTACAGTATCATTGAGCAACTTCCTTGCAAGCTCAATTGCTTTAGGCTTTAAAAAAAAAATCCATTTCATGAGAAAGAGAGAAACCAGGGCACTTCTCCAGCACGGCCTTCAATTTGCAAGTCCTGCACTCTGCTCACTGAGCAACCTCCCTCCAGCCTATGTTTTAAAAATTCTATATGCCTAGAATAAAGTATATAGAACATATAGGAGAGAGAGAGAGAAAACAAGGCACTGCTTTACCATCCATGGACTTGCTGTTCATGGCACCCTCATGTGGTACTGGGACCCTCATGTGAACCCAGGGCCTTGTGCACTGCAAGACATGTGCTCCTACCAGTAATGCTTATTTTGAGGTGTGTGTTAAAGAAGTCATGTATTGCAGAGCACTTTAGAGACATGGATCCAGACTGCCTTGATAGTCAACTTGAACTGCATGGGCGAGGCTAGGAGAATTGCAGTGGTTCTGGGAGAGAGGATTCAAGCAGCTGCCAGTTATCTCCAGGAAAAGAGTTGTTGTGTTTATCAAACATTCCCAGAGCTTCTGTGAAGCCTAAGACTCTGTGCTAAAATTTAGAGAATAAGGAAGTTGGACTCCAAGAGAGAGGGCTCCTTGTAGAACTGAGGGAAGGCAGTGGATGCTAGGGTCAGACAGAGAATGTGTGGAAGGGAGTGTCAAGGGCAGATTTGGTTTGAAAGGATCCAACCACACAGACACAGATTCAAGCCCCTGGTCCCCACCTGCAGGGGAAAAGCTTCACAAGTGGTGAAGCAGGGCAGCAGGTGTCTCTCTGTCTCCGTCTCCCCCTCCCTCCCCAATTTCTTTCTGTCTCTAGCCAATAGTAAATAAATAAATAAAAAAAAATTTTTTAAAAGCCCCAACCTCAAAGTTCCAAATTAAATGTCACTTCTCTAATTGGAAGGCATGGCTTTCAAAATCCCCTCCTAACAGCTGTGTGTGAAGGCTGTTGAGAAGGAGAAAACGGGCTGAAGAGTTGGGCCAGATGACGTGAGCTCTGTCACAGTTCTCGACAGCTGCGAATGATTCGAGAAGATTCTGACATAGGCTATATGTCACCTTTTTAGTGCCCACAGAGCATGGTTGGGTGGTGGTGGTGGTGGGAGTTAAACGTGGTCGGTTCTGTTTCTAGAAAGCAGTTCCAGGAAAGGAGGGAGAGAAGGGGAAGGAGAGAAAGAAAAGAGGAGGACCAGGTGACGGCATACCTGGTAGAGCGTCCACTTTACCACGATGCAACGACCCAGGTTCAAGCCCCCCAGTCCCCACCTACAGGGGAGAAGTTCATAAGTGGTGAAGCAATCTTGTAGGCGTCTCTCTTTCTCTCTTCCCTCTTCCCTCTCGATTAACATTTTTAAAAAGTCAGGTGGTAAAACTATTTTAGGAAAGAGTACTGCAGTGGGGGAAGTTCACTTGTCCGTATCCACAATTCGTAGGAGATTTTATTCCAGATGAAGCTTTAGGAAAAGCCACATTGAACTGGGCTATCAGTCTGCAGATGCTCACTTTAACCTCTGACTTCAGATCTGTATTCATGGTTGACAGCAGAACCCTTAAAAATAGATTCAGTGAAGGGGTTTGGGAGATAACTCACCTGGTACATACAGCACACGCCTTGCTGTGTGTGAGGCCCTGGTTTCAAGTTCTTGCACCACATGGAAGCACTGTGGATGCTACCAGAGGAGTTTCATGGGTTATTGAGCGATAAGGTGTCTTCTTTTTCTGTCTTGTCTTTCTCCCTCTGAAGAGAAATAAAGAATGAAGATTGGGCCAGGGAAATAACGTCATGGAGGGACCATGCATGAGTCCCTGACTTCATTCCATGACTCTGTTAAAAATCATTTTACAAAAAGGCTGGGCCGTGGTCCACTGGGTTGAGCACACGTTTCCATGCACAGAGACGACCTGGGTTCCGCCTGTGGGGTTTGTGTGTGGGGGGAACTTCACAAGTAGTGACTGTCTGCAGGTGTCTCTTTCTCTCGCCTTCTCTGTCTCCCCTCCCCTCTCAATTTCTCTTCCTCTTATCAAATAAAATAGAAAAGAAAAAAGGAAAAAATGGCTGCCAAGAGCAGAGTAGAGTAGACACTGAGCCCCGACGATAAATAACCCTGTTGGGAAAAAAAGAAATGGCATACTTTTACTTCTTACATATGCATTGAGGGAGTTAAGAAGGAAATTGAGGGTCCCCCATCATCTCCATCAATCTCCACAGCTCCAATCTGGTATGGGCAAATAGTTTTTCTTGGCTTCCAATAGAATGTTTTGCACAGGAGAATTCTATCACTTCCACCCACGATGGAGCCTCCAATTCTGTCAGGAGACTTCCAGGAGCCATCCCTGGTGTGTTTGCACAGTTGCCTGTATGGGAAGAGGCCAGTGGATCCCAAGGCCCCAGCTTCCCCAGAGGGCACTCTCTCAAACCCTCTCCTCTTAGCAGGGACCTTGACCTTGGGTAGTGCATGGTCTGCAGAGCTTCCTGAGGACTTCCGGACCAGGACTTCCTACTGCTCTGGTTTCCTGTTAGTGACTAGGGGGTGGGGGGGGGCATTGAATCAGCTTGCTTATTTGCCGTCATAATGTCTATTCGTCTCTGATTCTCACCCTGGAGTCTGTTCCAGGGAATACCTGAAAGAAGAGTTGGACCCAAGACCCCTGTTTTGCAAACAGCTCCCCTCTGGTGTCACTCACTGGAGTTAACATGAATATTCGTGTGTGTGTGTGTGTGTGTGTGTGTGTGTGTCCCGCCCCACAACACACACATATTCTCAGTGTCCTTTCTTGTCTTTCTGAAGGAACTTGCACCAGCACTGAAGTCAGCCCTGTCTGGCAACCTGGAGACGGTGATTTTGGGGCTCATGAAGACACCTGCTCAGTACGACGCTTCGGAGCTCAAGGCCTCCATGAAGGTACACGTGTGAGAGGCGACAGCCTGTCGAGTCCGCTGTCAATACTTGCGAATTGCAGCTTTATTTATTTATTTATTTATTTATTTATTTTTTGCTGAGCATAATTAGGTGATTTTTCATTTTGATGAATTCTCATTTGGAACTTTTTTTTTTTAAATGAACTGAAGCTCTAAGTCTCAGGATTTGTACCAAAAATATTTCAATTCCTTTTTTTTTTTTTTTAAAGACTTGTAAAGACATTTTGTGCTGCTGAGAAGTCAGTTACAGTACCAGCTGCTACTGCCTGGCACCTGGGCAATTGGGATACCATTTGCAAAAACTATTTCCTTGATTACACTTCCTTCTTAAGAGAGATTTGTTGTGATCTTAAAAGGCAAAAGTAAAACTCAAGAGCTTTTGTGAAGCGAAGCTTAAAAGTTCTGCCTAGGTTCTCTTGAAGACTTCTCGCACCCTTGCCTGTCCCACTGTTTGAATGAAATATGGGCAACATGAGGATATCACAGTGATGATTTCAGGTTGGCTGTGGTACGTGTGTTTTCATTCACATATTCCAATGGTACATGTCTTCTTTGGTAAAGGGTTTTTTTTTTTTTTTGAGCATAGAAATTAGAGTCAAATGTCCAGCTGAGACACCCCCGAATCTCTGTGTGTTCCTCAAGCACCAAATGTTAGATGAGTGAAGAAGATACATGAAACTTAAGTTCATAGTACAGTAGAGCACAGGCGCCTTTTACTGCTGAGTGTCGGAAGGGCTTTGAATAATCCGAGACTGCCCTCTGCTGGTGGCACTGGGCAAAGCCTCTGGCATTAGGGGAAGGAAGCTGTGAACCTCTCAAGTCTGTGTCTTCTGTGAGGCCTGCCTGCATGATGGAAAGTCCCAGCTGTCAGCCTGTGGGCAGAGGTAATGTCACAGTTCAGTTGTCATTCCTTTCTGCAGAGTCTCCCACAAGAATGAGACCGTTGCCACACCTGGCTTTCAGGGCCGGGGACTTGAGAACTCAGGGCAGCTGAAGGATTTGTTATTTAATCTCAAAAAAAAAAAATCTTGAAGAGAAAGTCTTAGAAGCTTTGATTAGATGAGCCAGCCTCTCCTGTTTCCCAGTGAAGCAGCATCACTTTGTCAGGTTAGCCTGTTTTTATCAAGAACCCATTGAGTTCCGATACTTGTGGTTTGGTGAGTATCCATTACTAGCTATTTGTGACTCAAAATAGACCCACTTGAGCCGTCAGTCACTGCGATGTTCTGTGTCATTGGGCCCAGTGAAAGGGACTTTGACTACTGACTCTTTGACCTCCCACCAACTCTTCCATTAGCTCTCACAGTCGAGTACCCTTCTGAAATCCATAAAGCTCCAGGTGACATTAACTGAATTCTGCTCTTAAAAAAAAAAAAATCTGTTTTGACTTCAGGCAATACCAGGGCAGCATCTGCCATATGTTTCAGTGGATGTTGCCCTTGTGAGGGAATTGAGGGCAGTCCGTGAAGACCACGAACCAAGTTTTGGGAATAATCAAGGTCACCTTTCAATTTAAAGAGAATTCTGCTATTAGAATCCTCAGACCTCAATACTGTATTTAATTTTTTTAATTTTATTGTTGGATAGAAACAGAGAGAAACTGAGAGGAGGAGATAGAGAGGGAAAGAGACAGACACCCTCAGCTTGGCTTCACCACTTTTGTAGCTTTCCCTCTGCAGGTAGGGAGCAGGGGGCTTGAACCTGGGTCCTCGTGCACTGTAATGTGTGCATTTAGCCAGGTGCGCCACCACCTGGCTGCTAGATATCAATACTTGATCATCAGTGATGAAAAAGAAAATCTGATATTGCTAAATCTGTCAACATAAAGCACTTTTTCCAACATAGAAATGTTTAGACTAGATTGACCAATGACTACATTTAGCCGTTTTAGAATATATATAAAAGACCTCAGCAATCATTTGATAACATTGGTATAGAATGCTGTGTAGACCTTTTGCTAAGATGGGAAGAAATTTCATCTTCATCAGAACCTCTACAGATCATGATTAGAAAACTCTGGAAGAAGAGATATTAGTTCATAGATTAGATTAAGAATGAAACTCAAAATTAACCAGTAACCTGAGGCTTAGCTTAGATTGTACAAATGGCTTTTTTTCTTTCCAGGAGGGACATAAACTCTAATAAGTTTAATTAATAGCTGACACACTTTTCATGTGGATAAGTCGATTTCTTATTGTATTAACACCTTATAATTGATTTACATTTTAAACAGTTGTAATTCTAGTTAGTTCAAAGTGATATTTCCATATTCAGAAGACAAGAATTAGAGAATCCTGATTATTAAATCTTGACTTTGATCATGAAGCTGGCTTTGAAATACATGTTTCATTGAGGCCTTTCAACCTATCTGGTATGCTCAGGAGTGTACATATTAAATGTGAAGACATGATCCATCAGTTTCTTATTTCTTAATAAAGCATTGGTGTCTGGTTTGCTCTGGCATTAAATTATTTCCTTCTGCTTCCCCTAAAATGCCCGGAGATTGCATGGTAATCAAGTGAAAATGGAAGTACAAGAATGAAATTTTTAACATGAACCCAATTTTACATTTCAAAGAGGCAAAGCTAAAATTTTTATGTTGTCTATACCTGTCTTTGGTGAAAGGAGAGAGAGAGGCAGAGAAAGAGAGAGAGAGAAAGAGAGAGAGAGAGAGAGAGAGAGAGAGAGAAAGGGAGCAAGGAAGAATATCTTATTCCAATCTAATGACACTGGCTGAAAATGACAGCTTCAAGTTTCCAGGTTCCTTTATTATCCATTTGCAGAGTGGAATTCACCCATGAAGAATATTATTTTTATCTATTAAAATAAGGTGAGTATTACAGAAAGTGAAAATTCAAGAAAATTAGGAATAAGAAAAAGGTTACTTTTTTTTAACATTTATTCCCTTTTGTTGCCTTTGTTGGAGTTATTGTTGTTGTTATTGACATCGTTGTTGTTGGGTAGGATAGAGAGAAATGGAGAGACATGGGGAAGACAGGGAGGGGGGAAAGAAAGACACCTGCAGACCTGCTTTACCACTTGTGAAGTGACTCCCCTGCAAGTGAGGAGTTGGGGTTTGAACCGGGATCCTTCTGCCAGTCCTTGTACTTTGCTCCACCTGCGCTTAACCCACTGCACTACTGATTGACTCCCTAAAAAAGGTTACTTATTTTAATAAACCCATCACTCCAACCACTTTTTCACTTTGGTGCATTCATTGTCTCTTCCATATATATATGTAACATTTTAAAATTCTGATATATATACACATATATATAGCCATGAATATGCATTCAGTTATATATGCATTCAAATATATATACATGTATATTTATATATATGCATTCTGGAGGCTAGTGGTGGTGCATCTGGTTAAGCACACATGTTACTATTCACAAAGATCTGGGTTTGATACCTTGGTTCCCACCTGCAGGGAGAAAGCTTTGCCAGTCGTGAAGCAGTGTTTCAGGTGTCTGTCTCTCCCCCTCTCTAACTCTCCCATCCCTCTCGATTTCTGGCTGTCTCTATCCAATAAATAAAGATAATCAAATAGATAGGCATTCAAATACACACACACGTGTTTTTCTATCATGCTACGGAATTGTATCCTGGTATATAAATTATATTGTAAAACGACAGAATGCAACCTTACTTTGTGTTTGAGGAAGAGAGCCTAGAATCCCCCCCCCCGCAGGAGTATAGAAAGAAATATGCCAAAAGACTGAACCCATGTTTGCAACTTACCTGACTGAGCTCAGAGGTGTCGGCTGGTCACCAGAAAGCATTTTCTTGCTGATTGTCTCTGTTGTACTTTACAGGGGCTGGGGACGGACGAGGAGTCCCTCATCGAGATCATCTGCTCCAGGACCAACCAGGAGCTATATGAAATTAACAGAGTCTATAAGGAAAGTGAGTAGTCCTCGTTCCGGAATGCGTTCCCCTCCCGCCATCACTCCCGTGACGATACCTCTTCCTGGGTCTATTCAAGAGAGGATGCCCGGATGGCACATGAGCAGAAGCGTCTTGCCATATGCCGCAGTGAGGAACCTGGAGCAGTTACTTGACCGAGTTCCTGTCCTCCACCTGTTTATGGCTTGGATTTTGATGACTGTATCAGTTAGAAGTCTGCAAAAGGGATAAAGGCAGAGAGAAAACAAAAGTGGTGAAGGAAAGACTCAGTGAGGAGAAGTAGGAAAGTAAAAAACATTAAGGCCTGGGCTCAGTTCACTGTCCAGTCTCTGCTGGAGATTCTCAACTCTGGGTGCCGGGCGGTGGCACCCCCGGTTAAGCACACTTAGTACTTAGTGCAAGGACCAGGTTTGAGCCTCTGGCTCCCCACCTGCAGGGGGGTTGCTTCACAAGTAGTGAAGCAGATCTGCAGATGTCTCTCTCTCTCTCTCTCTCTCTCCCCCTATCTACCTCTTCCCCTCTCAGTTTCTCTCTGTCTTATCCAATAAAGGAGGGGGGAGAAAGGGCCTCCAGGAGCAGTGGATTCGTAGAGCCCCAGCGATAACCCTGGAGGCAAAAAATGAAAGAGAGAGAGAGAGAGAGATCCTCAACTCTGAACTGTAGATAATTGCTACCAGAAGCCTTCAGTCCTGACTGTACCACTATGCAGAGGAGCCTATGGGTAGTCCAGAAATGTTGCCGTCAGATACTTTTTTGAATAATAAAATACAAATTCATTCCAAAGCACTATTGGATTTCCTATTAGTGTTTGCTACTGTGCACATTCCCAACTAGTGGAGCAGGAAGCACACTGATGTGTGTGGAGCTAGCCCTCCAAATTTTGTGACGGTCAAATGAACATTTCTGATCAAGGAGGTGGGAAGCCAGTGTTTTTTAGCTGCAGTAGAGGCCACTGGTAAAAGGCAAGCCTGTGATTTTGACCCAGTCCCAAGTGCCCATGTCATTAACTAATAACCCTGACTCCAGTTTTACCAGCGCTCACCCCGGAGCGCCCACCTATGTTCAGGGTGATGTATTCATGCTGCTGTAGTTATCTCTGTTTCCTGGAGACAGCGAGCTGGGGCTCTTGGGGGGTGGGCAGCTGGCTGACTGTACAGACAGGAAATGTCAAAGGAGTTGTGTTCTTTTCCAAGTGTACAAGACCGACCTGGAGAAGGACATCATCTCTGACACATCGGGTGACTTCCGCAAGCTGATGGTCGCCCTCGCAAAGGTTGGTGTCTGACTTCTCTCTTTGTCCTTGACCCTCTCCGAGGCAGGTCACAGACCTTACTTTCTACTTGGGAGACAGTAAATCCCCAGCTTCTTCAGCTGTCTGAGTAACTCAGCTTCCCCCCCCCCTTTTTTTTTTTAATATAATGGGATTTCTTATCCTGGGAAAGCATATGGTCAAGTGGACTTGGAGAGCCATAGGAGAAGCAGGCAGCTCTGAATTACTGGCCCAAGCATATGTGCGAGTGACCCGGGAAGGTCACTGCACCTCTATCTGTGGTCACACAGGCTCTGGGAGAAAGTGTCCCTCTTGTTTCTTTCTCCTGTTCCTTCTATGGGAGGATTTGCCTGCAGACTCCTTTGGCTGGAGACTTTACGTGGCCTTGTCAGCACATCACCGTGGAAGGAGAGGCATTTGCTGTCTGAGATGGAGTTCTGGCCGGCGAGCAGTTTAAAGTCTGCATGCCAGAGAAGGAAAGAGGATTAATTTTCTCCAGAAGCCCTGACTGGCCTCCTCACGTCTCCATCACTGACACCCTCCCTGGCTTTTTTTTCTTCCACCCACCCTGTGTGTTACCTGTCACCATCATATTGAAATTCTCTCTTTAACCAGAGCACTGTTCAGCTCTGGTTTTTGGTGGTGCGGGGGATTGAACCTGGGACTTTGGAGTGTCAGGCATGAGAATCTCATGCACAACCATGATGCTATTTACTCCCCCCTCCCTGCCCTTGAAATTTTCTTCCACGGTTTCACCTTGATCAAATCCCACTTCTGCTGCATCAGATGCAAGCCCTCAGCTACCTCAACGCTTCCTTTGTCCCAGGCTATTCCTCACAGCCATGCTTCCTAGGACTCTTTCCTGCCTGCCTGCTGGCCTGCCAGACAACACCTCCACTCCTTCCAGACTGGTTCATCCCACCTGTGAACCCAGCCTCCCTTCCAGTCTCATCTGACTCACCTCCCAGTGGCTCTGTTCCCACACTGCTGTCTGTCAGATTTCTCTCTTACTTGCAGTCCACCTCTTCTTAGAACCATAGATCACTCCTCAGCCCTGCCATTTGCCCTGTGCTGATTCCTCCTCTATCTGTGCTGTAAGCTGCTGGAGGGAAGAACCTAAGAAGAAATTTTGGGAGGAGGATTCTCTAAGATACTGAACCCAGGGCAGTGAGGGAGGAGGGTGGTGGCAGTGAGATTCACCCTTAATCCATTGCCTCAGCTGTCTCGCCAGTCCTTGGTTTTCCATTTGGTTTTGACTCACTGATTTAGACAGTGGTTTACGAGACAGTATCCATGTTCGGTGGATGATTCACCTCCCAAATTGTGTGTCACCTCACCACACCCAGCACCACGATGTGCCACTGACCCTTTCACTTTTGTCAACTCAGCTCTGCTTCAGAGTCTCACAGATTGTTTTGGGTTATTCCTTTACTTTTTTTTTTTCTTCTGATACGCAACATAAGAGTGAGATGTCCATGTTTTGACCTTCTCTTTCTGGTTTATTTTGTTTAGTTTATTTCCCTTCCAGCTCCATCTATGTCATATCAAAAGGCCATAAATTAACTGTCCATTTGTGTGAGGATTAATTTCTGGGTTCTAAATTCTAGTCCATTGATCTTTGTGTCTGTTTTTATTCTAAATGCCATACTGATTCAGTTACTATAGCTTTGTAGTATGCTGGGCTAGCTTCACGGTTGGGAGACAGATGACCAGGGACTCATGGCTGAGCTGGGAACACAGTTCAATCTGTATTGATGAGTGAGAATGCAGTGCAATCTATCTAAATCTCTATTCATTAGAAAATCCTGGCCTTTATATCTCCTGAGGCAGAAGTGTCAGGTCGGAAGAGGAAATAGGTAGGATGGGGGGTGGGGAGAAGGTAAAGCGCGAGAACCAGTGGGGATTAAACGGTGGAAAACAGGATGTGACTAGGAGAGGGGGCGGAGTGGAAAAAGCGCGAACTAGTGGGGATTAAACCAGTGCGGGTCTCAAACAAAACAATGGTTATGTAAATAGACCACAGTGTTAAGCAATGCAAGCGAACCTAACACGATGATCAAAACAGAAGGGGTCTTAGAAGCAGAATTAGAAGCAGACCAACAGTACTATAGTTTGGAGTTGGGGAGCATGATACTTCCATTCTTGTTCTTTTCTCTCAGGGTAGTCCGATTTTCTTGTATAGGCTTCAAAAAGAAGAAGAAATTTAAATGAGGATATGCCTTCAGTAAATTAGTAACTTTTAAATCAATAATAATAACTTACTGTTAGCATATATGACATTTTTAGTTTTAAGTAACTGAATAGAAATAATAGTATTTTCAGTTTTAAACAATACAAAATATATACTGGATGTTCCAAATCTTCTTCTTTTCTATAGGGTAGACGGGCAGAGGATGGCTCTGTTATTGATTATGAATTGATTGACCAAGACGCCCGGGTAAGTACTGAGTTTGGGATTTGAGTTTCTGTCTTCTGGTAACTGGATATTCTATATAGTGACCATCCTGTGTGACAGATACCCTCCAAAGTTAGTGGCTTCTATTAACAGATATTATTCTTCAGTTTCTCTGGGTCAGGAATTAGGAAGGGCACAGTTAGGCGGTTCAGGTTCAAGGCCTCTTGTGAGGTTTCAAAACCAGAAAGAAGCTAAATGCCTTTTTTGAGCAAATCTCAGTAGTTACACCCTATGTCTTCTGCCACACATCTGTTCATCATCTGTTCATCACCTTCTAGACCACACTCAGCAGGAGAGGAAGTGGCCTCCACCTTTGAAAGCAAGGAATGTCAACACTGTTTGGGGGGGGGGGGTCTGCTTTCACTTTCAAAACAACAAAAGTGATCCTAAGAGATCTTCTCTGTCATGCTGGTGTGAGGGACAGGACCAGTGCCTGACTCTCATACACTCCTTCTGGGTTTGCTTATATGGAAGCTTCCACAGGGTCTGAGACCACAATGTGTACACTGTGTCCAGTTGCTCCAGCAAAGCAACCTGGGGAAATAAAAGATGACAGAGGTGCAGCTGTGGACAGAGAGGCTAGCTTCATGGTGGAGGAGATGGCAGGCAACAGGGACTCTCCTTGTCCAGCTGAGCAGAACCTTGGCCGCTTCTAGTCCCATCGCCACTGAGAACTCTTTGCTACACTGATTCCCACCGCTATGAAAGGGCACACTTTCCCTCATGGCCTACAGCTTCCTCAGAGCATTTCCCAAGATGAACTCAAAGTCATTTTAGTTGGTTTTTTTTTTTTTTTTATAATCTAGTGGTTTTTGCAGTTCCCAGAGGTTGGAGGTCATTGAATAAGCATCTGCCCTTGTGCTCTCCTATTCCTATTCCTCCTCTTCCTCTTCCACTTCCTCCTCTTATTGGAAGGTTAATGGTATACGCTACAGTTGTTGGCACATGGGTACGATTCTCATATCGCCGTGATAGATATCTGTAAAACATTCTCAACTCAGGGGCTGGGTGGTGGCGCACCTGGTTGAGCGCACATGTTACGATGCGCAAGGACCCAGGTTCAAGTCCGCAGTCCCCACCTGCAGGCGGGAAAGCTTCATGAGTGGTGAAGCAGTGCTGCAGGTGTTTCTCTGTCTCTCTTCCTCTTTATCCCCCCCCCTTCCCTCCCAGTTTCTGGCTATCTATCCAGTAAATAAAGATGATAAATTTTCTTTTGAGAAAACATTCTCACCTCCAACTTAGATCCTTCCCATCACCATCATAGCCCAGGACCTGAAAGCCCCTCTCCCCCACCCATCTCTCTGCCCTCCTTCCCCAGAATCCTTTGCTTTGGTGCAATACACCCAATCAGCTCAAGTTTTACTCTGGGTTTTTCTCCTCCCTTCCCTGCAGTTTGCAACATTACTTGTAGCCCTTTAATTTTCTGGAAGTTGAGAAAGGGTTAGACTGGCTTCATTGGCCACAGCAATATCATATCCTGAGTCTCTAAGGACCTTGGGAGTGGGTGGATTCGTAGCTCTCTTCAGGCCACAAAGACCAGATTATTTGCTGTTGAAAGTGGAGGGGGAAGAAGAGGCTGGGGGTTCTGTTGAGCGTGTTGTGTGCACACTGCTGGGTCTAAATCGAAACTCTTAGATCCCCCTTCTGGTGTTCAAGGAATGAGGTGCATCCTTGGACCTTAGGAACAGTCTGGCCCTGCGCTTGTCTTCCGTGTCTGAAGGGAGACTGCTCACCGTCGGTACTTTGGATTCAAATAGCCCCTTTCTGCCCATGACGCAGCGGAGTTGGGGTTCAGAGCCCTCTGGGAGTATGGATCAAAATTCTTCTGGGGGAAGTCGGGCGGTAGCGCAGCGGGTTAAGTGCACAGGGTGCAAAGCAAGTGCAAGGACCTGCGTAAGGATCCCAGTTCGAGCCCCCGGCTCCCCGCCTGCAGGGGAGTCGCTTCACAGGCGGTGAAGCAGGTCTGCAGGTGTCTGTCTTTCTCTCCCCCTCTCTGTCTTCCCCTCCTCTCTCCAGTTCTCTCTGTCTTATCTAACAACGACGACATCAGTAACAATAATAACTACAACAATAAAAAGCAGGGTCAACAAAAGGGAAAATAAATAAATATTAAAAAATTCTTTTTGGGGGGTGCAGAAGGAAGGAGTTCTGGCTTCTGTAATTGCTTCTCTGTTGCACATAGCAGGTCAGTCCACACCCCCAGACTGTCTCTTATCTTCCCTTGGTGGGGTAGGGCTCTGGAGAGGTGAGGTTCTGAGACATGCAGACGAGGTCATGCTCCCAGGGAGGTCAGGATGCAGTCATGGTAGTTTCCGGGCTGTGATTTTTGTCTCCTTTCCTTTCCCATGTGGTATTGTGAATGTTTGAGTGTTGTGTGGGTTTTATTTTTACCTTTTTGCATGACATTTTCTGTGACCTGGCGGCTCCCTACACGGCTGACTTTCTTGGCTGCTTGTCCTCATAGGAGCTCTACGACGCTGGAGTGAAGAGGAAAGGAACCGACGTCCCCAAGTGGATCAGCATCATGACTGAGAGAAGCGTGTGTCACCTCCAGAGAGGTGAGGACTGGGCTGAGGCCTCAGAGCTGAGGGCTGAAATGAGTGGTCTCCTTAGGCGGCTGGGTGGGTGTCTGCTCTGGGGCTGGGGTGGCCGGGGCCAGCTGGTCCCATAACCTCAGCTGTTCTCCTCTACCACTTCTGCTCACCCTTCCTGCCCATTGTGGGTCCTTCTTTCCATCACATCTTCTGTGCTTGGCGCCTTAGCTCACTCACTGTCCCTTGTTCCCTGGGGATGACTTTATCTTTCCGTGATCGTTAATAACGGACTAGTGCGGTGACCTGGAACCATTTCTCAGGATTTCAGATACAGTGGCTTTCTTTTCTTTTTCCTTTCTTTCTTTCCTTTTATTTTTTTTCTTTTCAATAAGTTCTTTTTTGGATGGGGGGAGATAGCATAATGGCTATGTAAAGAGACTCTCATGCCTAAGGCTCCGACGTCCCAGGTTCAATGCCCTGCACCACCATAAATCAGAGGTGAGCAGTGCTCTGGTTAAGTAAATAAATAAATAAAGAAAGAAAGAAATAAAAATTTTAAAAGAAATTCTTTTCCCTCTTTTCTTTGGTTGTTGCCTGGGGCTTCACTGATCTGGACTGACTTTTTTTCTCAGATAGAAAGAGAAAGATAAGGACAGAGGAAGAAACGGAAAGACACATCCCACTAAGACTTTCTCCAGTGGGGGCCGGGCTCCAATGTGGGTGGCACGAGGGTGGCACAGTAGGTCCACTATCCATGCAGCTGAATTTTCTTGCCAGCTTGAAGAATTTTTTTTCCCCCAAGCAGCACCAGCGAATGCACTGAGGGCTTTGCACGGACACCATACCATCAGTACCATTCAACAGCCTCCCAGATCCAATATTTTTAAAATCCTGTAGAGGATAGAGGAGAAAACATGACTACGCCACCCCTGGGGCTCCCTTGACTGCTAACCGTGGTGCTGTCGTGTATTGGTGGGGGTGAAATCTGGGCCTCATGCAGGGTGAGCTGTGCACTTCACCCACTAAGCCAACACCAGCCCTTTGAGTGGGATTCCTTCGAGTGAGTCGGAGACAAGTCAGACTAGAAGGTGTGAACCATGCCGTCCAGGGCGGTTGGCAGGGACAGCTGTCTCACCACTCATCTTCCATGGCTACCCATCATCCTCCAGAATGCCCTCCCACATCCCTTTTATTTTGTTTTAATATCATGACTTTTCAAATTGTATGGTGGTCCCGGCAGCTGAGACAAATGACTCTTAGTCTAATCACTCTTTTGTCTTTTTTTTTTTTTCTTAGTATTTGAAAAGTACAAGGGCTACAGCCCCTACGACATGGAGGAGAGCATCAGGAAGGAGGTGAAAGGAGACCTGGAGAACGCCTTCCTGCACCTGGGTGAGTGGCCGGCTCCTCCCTGCTGCCAGTCAGATGCGGAAGCCAGGGAAAGGTTGACTGGCCTTGCTGTCAACACTGTTTTTGGGGTGTGGGCTGCCTTCCATGATATGGGCTGTCCTGTCATCTTCACTGGATTCATTTAATACATCCATATCCAGCGGAGAAGCAATTACGGAAGCCAGACCTTCTACCTTCTGCACCTCATGAAGAGTTTTGGTCCTTACTCTCAGAGGGATAAAGAATAGGGAAGCTTCCAATGGAGGGGATGGGATACGGAGTTCTGGTGGTGGGAACTGTGTGGAATTGTAACCCTGTTATCCACATTCTTGTCTTGACTTAGGGCCTAAGTCAGATTCCAGGAAGGAACTCAAAATGAGAAAGGTCTGGGGCCAACCCATGATGGCTGTTAAATCTCTGATTTTATATATATGAGCTGGGTGGTGGCGCACCTGGTTGAGCGCATGTGTTACAATGCACAGGGACCTAGGTTCGAGCCTCTAGTCTCCACCTGCAGGGGGAAAGCTTTGCAAGTGGTGGATCAGGGCTGCAGGTGTCTCTCTTCCTCTCTACCTCCCCCTTCCTCTCGATTTCTGAGTGTCTCTATCCAACACAGAAATAAAGATAATAATTTTAAAAAGTATATACATCTGACATGAGCAAGTGGGGACAGGCTTACAACTGGTAGGAAGAAGAGTTGCCCAGGAGGAGGAGGAGAAGAAAGGTCTAGAAAGAAGAAGGGGAAGAGGGGAGATCTTAAGCTTCTGCCAGCCCAAGACCAGTTTAGGTTGATCCCAGACCTTTCCCATTTTGAGTCCCTTCCTGGAATCTGACGTGGGCTCCCAAGTCAGGACACCCCCTAGTGGTGAATAAGAGAGACACAACTAGATCTCTGACCCTTTCTCTCCACAGTCCAGTGTATTAAGAACAAGCCCCTGTACTTCGCTAACCGCCTGCACGATGCCATGAAGGTAAGGCCAGCTAGCTGACCGGTCCGTGTTTCCTCTCCAGGATTTTCTCCTCCTTCTTCTTTTTAAATTTGTATTCATTTATCCCCTTTTGTTGCCCTTGTTGTTTTTTATTGTTGTTATTGTTGTCATTGTTGTTGGATAGGACAGAGAAAATGGAGAGAGGAGGGGAAGACGGGGGAAAGACAGACACCTGCAGACCTGCTTCACCGCCTGTGAAGCGACTCCCCTGCCGGTGGGGAGCCGGGGGCTCAAACTGGGATCCTTACGCAGGTCCTTGCGCTTTGTACCCTGTGCACTTAACCCGCTGCGCTATGGCCCGACTCCCGATTTTCTTCTTTTGTGCCTCAGGCTAAGTCTCTTTGCCTGGCGGGTGGAGGGAGAGACCTCACTGCCCAGGTGCAGGGGTGCGCTAGTCAGCTCTGACCTCTCTCCCCCTCTCTGCTGGGCCTTGTGGTTGCACAGAGAAAGTTCAGTGGGTGAGAGGTGGTAATCGTGTCTGATTCCCACTCAGGGTTCTTCTTTAATGGCCTTGTTGGCTTTTGTGTGGTGTGGAGAATGAACTGAGGTCTTCACGCTTGTGGAGTTCCGCCAACTGGGCCTCCCAGCTCAGCTTTCCTCCTCTTCTTCCTCCTGCTGTTTATTTCTGAACACGAGAGAGAACCAGAGTATCGCTTTGATGCGCCACCAACGGCACTGGGCCCATGTTCACAGTTCACATTGTCACCAACTTGGTTCTCAGGGCAAGGGAGTTCGCGACAAGGTCCTGATCAGAGTCATGGTGTCCCGCAGTGAAGTGGACATGTTGAAAATCCGGTCAGAATACAAGAAGAACTACGGCAAGTCGCTGTACCAGAGCATCCTGGTAAGGCCCTCCCCGGCTCCCCTCCCTCCCCCCTGCTCTGACACCTGTGCTGTGTCAGCCCTGCCCGCCCATGCAGAGACCCCACCCCAGATGACGTGCAGGATACCAGGCTCCTCTTCTGATTCACTGGGGACAAGACACTGGCCATCAAACAGCAGGGATTTATTTCAGAAAGGCAATTTCCAGTTTGTCCTGGAGTCTTCTAGAATCAGGCCAACCTTTTTTCTTTTGTCTGCTCTTTCACTGTATTATAATCAGTACTGCTGGGGGGGGGGGTAGTGGTGGGGATGCCGTGAATCCCTAAGAGACTTAGGCTAGTTGCATTTATTTCAAAAAAGAAGAAGGAAAGAAGTTTTATTTTCATTTTTTTTAACTTTATATACTGGAGAGAGACAGAGAGAAATCCAGAGGGAAGGGGAGATAGGGAGAGAGGAAGAGAGAGATACCTACAGCCCTGCTTCTGTACTCGTGAAGCTCTCCCCCTGCAGATGGGCACCAGGGTTTTGAACCTGGATCCTTGAGCATTGTAACATGTGCACTCAGCCAGGTGCGTCACTGCCTGGCCCCGGTTTTATTTATTTTATAAGAAAACAAGAATCAGAGCATTGCTCTGGCTTGTGCGGTGCCTGGGGCTGGGAAATGAGTGAGGGCCCATGCAGGCAAGTCCTGTGCTCTGCCCACAGAGCCACCTCCCTGACCGTCAGTTCCACATTCTGTCATCTGTACATTTCTTGAAAACTCTTTTTTTGCTGGGCCTGACACTCTGAACTCCTCTCTCCCCTATCAGTTTGCTTCGTCTGCCTTTGCTACGTTAGACATGATCGTGTTCACTGTACCTGCTGGCCAGGGTCCATTCAGCCACTGCCCACCTTTCTAGAACATTCTGCAGTTTCTGACCTCAGGCCTGTGACTCCCCAAGGAGGGACTTAGAGCAGAGGTTGACAGATGCAGGTTTGCCAAGGCATATGTTTAAAGAACAGGGGATAGAGTCTTGCCTCCTCAGTTTCTTCCCGCAGCCCCTTACAACCTACAAGCCACTCAGACTTGGCAGGGAAGAAAGAGCCCCCAGAAGGGTGAAGGCTACCCCAAGAAAAGTGATGTTGGGTGTCCTTGCAGCTGGAATAGGCCAGGCCCTGTCATTCTGGCCCCTTGCCACATGGCTGCCAGCTCCCTCCTCCTGGTAGTAATAACAGGACCTGAAAGGGTCTCCCTTTCCATAGTCCCTGAGGGACCCCTACTCTTTATCCTGGCCCCCCAGTCTTCCCTGTGGAATAGCCTGCCCAGGCAGGGTGACTGTGCCTGGTGGAGCTTACTTGTTACAGGGAGCAAGGAGCCGGGTTCGGGTCCCTGGTCCCCACCTGCGGGGGGAAAAGCTTTGCTGCAGTGCTGCGATGTCTCTCTGTCTCCCTTTTTTTTTTTTTTTTTTTTTTTTTACCAGAACACTGCTTAGCTGTGGTTTATGGTGGTGCAGGGGATTGAACCTGGGACTTTGGAGCCTCAGGCATGAAAGTCTGTTTGCATAACCATTATGCTATCTACCCCTGCCCTTTTTTTTTTTTTTGCCTCCAGGGTTATTGCTGGGTCTCTGCCTGTACTACAAATCCATTACTCCTGGATGTTATTTTTATCCTCTTGTTGCCCTTGTTGTTTATCGCTGTTGTAGTTATTATTATTGTTGTTATTGCTATCATTGTTGGATAGGACAGAAAGTAATTGAGAGAAGAGAAGACAGGGGGAGAGAAAGACAGACATCTGCAGACCTGCTTCACCGCTTGTGAAGCGACTCCCCCCTGCAGGTGGGGAGCTGGGGGCTCGAGCCGGGATCCTTATGCCAGTCCTTATGCCACTTTTGCACCATGTGCACTTAACCCACTGCACTACTGCCCGCACACCCCCTCCATCTCCCGCTTCCCTCTTGATTTCTGGCTGTCTCTATCCAGTAAATACATAAAGGTCGTGAAAAAAAAAATTAAAACCAAAAAGAATAGCTTGTCTAGTGGGTCCGCTTGCATGTTACTACAGAGTTTTCATTCTTTTCCCTCTGATACTGAAGCTGATTTTTTTTCTCTTTTTCATTGTCCATTTATAGCAAGACACCAAGGGTGACTACCAGAAGGCCCTGCTGTATCTGTGCGGTGGGGACGACTGAGCTGCTGGGAGTGGCTCCTCGCTTCCAGCTAACAGGTCTAGAGACGAGCTTGCGCTAACCATTCGCCACCCCACCGCCTCCCGTGCATGCAGCCCTGTACGGATGACGTCAGCGTTTCCCTGTCCTCCCCTTAGTTGCATGAGCACCGCCTGCTTTGCCCCCCTCCGCTCCCCCCCATATCTCCTTGTAGCCAAAGACATGAACATTCCAAGGAGTTGGAAGTGAAATCCATGATGTGAAAGCCTTTGCCTCTCGTGTCCCTTTGTCATGAAACAATGAATAAACGGACTTTTTACTTTAGAAACAAGCAGACTGTTGACCTTGGTTTGTTTTGTCCTTAAGAGAAAAAGAAAAAAAAAAAATTCAACATACAGGTGGGCTGTATTTCAACTGTCAGCTAGAGGGAGAAAGATCTAGAACAGAGCTGTTTGAATGGGGTAGGTATTTGCTTTTTAATTAATGAATCATTAAAAAATATTTACTTACTGGATAGAGACAGAATTTGAGAAGGAAGGGGAGAGATAGAAAGGGGGCAGAAAGAGGCAGCTGCGGCCCTGCTTCACCCTTCATGAAGCTTCCCCCTACAGGTGGAGAATGAGGGGCTTGAACCTGAGTCCTTGCACATTGTAACATGTGCACTCTACCAAGTGTGCCACTGCTTGGCTCAACTAAGCATTTCTTTAAGGAGAGAAAAGACTCAGCCTTTCTAAAAAATATATGTATGTATGTTGGATAAAGACAGAAAAATTGAGCAGGAAGGGAGAAGTAGGACGGGAAAAAAGAGAGAAAGAAGCTGACCTGTAGCCGTGCGTCACCACTTGTGAGGTGTCCTCCTGCAGGCGGGGAGCAGGGAATCAATCCTTTTTATGTAACACCAGGGGATGAACTATGGGCTTCACCACTCAATGCCACCTCCTGCCTCCACCTGGTTCCAATTTTTTAAAAAATTCTAAGTACTTAGAAAAAAGGGGAGGGGCTGGGTGTTGGCACACTGGATTAAGTGCACACAGTACTAAGTGCAAGGACCAACACAACGCTCCTGGTTTGAGCTCCCACCTGCAGGGGAGATCACTTCACAAGTGGATCTGCAGGTGTCTGATCTTTCTCTCCCTCTCTGTCTCCCCCTCCCTCTCAATGTCTCTCTGTCCTATCCAATAAAATGGAAAAAATGGAGCAGTGGCTTAATAGTGCTGGCACCGAGCCCCAGCGATAGCCCTTTAGAGTTAAAAGTGTCCTTTCCCCTCGGACGTTGCGTCAGGCCTCTGCCTTGTACACGGACAGGTGGAAGTGCTGGGATAAAACAAGATGGTTGGACAGGAGGGGGCATATAGAAAAATGTAGGATGCCTGGCCAGCTTCAGTATTCCAGTGCGACTGAAACAGCTCCATGCCGACCAGACAGCACGTCTCCAGAGCTGACTCGTGCTGTTCTGACCCTGTGACACACTTCCTCCTCCTCTGCTTCCTCCTCCCTATTCTTCTTTTTTTTTTTTTTACATGACTTATCAGAACTTTAAAAAATTTTTATTTATAAAAAGGGGACACTGACAAAAACCATAGGATAAAAGGGGTACAATTCCACACATTTCCCACCACCAGAACTCCATATGCCATCCCCTCCCCTGATAACTTTCCTATTCTTTAACCCTCTGGGAGTATGGACCCAGGGTCATTATGGGATGCAGAAGGTGGAAGGTCTGGCTTCTGTAACTGCTTCCCCACTGAACATGGACATTGACAGGTCGATCCATACTCCCAGTCTACCTCTCTCTTTCCCTAGTGGGGCAGGGCTCTGGGGAAGCAGGGCTCCAAGACACACTGATGGGGTCGTCTGTCCAGGGAAGTCTGGTAGGCATCATGCTGGCATCTGGAACCAGGTCTGCAGGTGTTTATCTTTCTCTTTTCCTCTCTGTCTCCCCTCCTCTCTCCATTTCTCTCTATCCTATCCAACAAGGGCAACAGAATGGGAAAAAATGGCCTCCAGGAGCAATGGATTCATGGTGTAGGCACCGAGCCCCCGCGATAACCCTGGAGGAAAAAAAAAAAAAACAAAGCAAAACACCCATTCTGGAACCAGGGGCAATAGCTAAGAGCCCAGGACGTGCATGCCCAGAGTCCCAGAGATTCAATTCCCAGCACCTCATATGCCTGACTGAACAGTGCTGTAGTCCTTTCTCATTCTCTCTCTTCTAAGAATAAATAAAAGGGGAAGGGGCGGGAGTCGGGCTGTAGCGCAGCGGGTTAAGTGCAGATGGCACAAAGCACAAGCACTGGCATAAGGATCCCGGTTCGAACCCCACCTGCAGGGGAGTCGCTTCACAGGCGGTGAAGCAGGTCTGCAGGTGTCTATCTTTCTCTCCTCCTCTCTGTCTTCCCCTCCTCTCTCCATTTCTCTCTGTCCTATCCAACAACGACAACAACAATAATAACTACAACAATAAAAACAACAAGGGCAACAAAAGGGAATAAATAAATAAAATAAATATTTAAAAAATATATATAAAAAAAGGGGAAGGGGCCAGGCCAGGTTGGAGACTGGGCTCCCCACCTGCAGGGGGGTCGCTTCCCAAGTGGTGAAGCAGGTCTGCAGGTGTCTATCTTTCTCTCCCTTTCTCTGTCTCCCCCTCCTGTCTCCATTTCTCTCTGTCCTATCCAGCAACAATGACAACAACAACAACAACAACAACAAAAACAACAATGATAAAGAACAAGGGCAACAAAAGGAAAAAAAATGGCCTCCAGGAGCAGTGGATTTGTAATGCAGGCATCCAATCCCCAGTGGTAATCCTGGAGGCAAAAAACAAACAAACAGAAAAACAGGAATTTCATGAGAAGCAGTGTTTTCCTGTTTACCCCAAATTAGGAGGCTGACCTGAGAGTTGACTGGCTGGAAGGAGCAGCATGTCCACACAGGAAGTGCTGTGTCTGGCTTCCTCCCTGCATGCTGTGCGCTCAGGTGGCAAAGGGAAGGGTGACCGAGTGGAGGAGAAGGTGAGGTGTGTGTGGCAGACAGACTCCAGATTCTGGTTCTGGTATCTGGGGCGTGTTGGCCTCTCAACTGGCAGATCCAGACCCTTGAGCGATGTGAGGACTGTTGGTCTGCTTCTAAATTCTGCTTATAAGACCTTCTGTTTTGATCATCACATTAGGTTCGCTTGTATTACTTACGATGTGGTCTATTTACAGAATCACTGTTTTCCCTGGGTCCCGCCCTGCCTGCAGGGTATTGGTTTAATCCCCACTGGTTAGATGGAAGCTTTCTATGTTCTGTTCAAGCTCTTTTTTTGCTCCGCCCCCTCTCCTAGTCATTTTCCTTTCCCTTGCCACTTCCAGTGAAGAGATGCATAAAAGGTGATGTATCTGATTAATAAACGAGATACTGCGTCCCAGCTCAGCCACAAGTCCCTGGTCGTCTCTCTCCCGCTCTCGAAGCTAGACTGGCAACTGACACCCTGAACAGGGACTGGCAGAGGACAATTCCAGGAAGTGTAGCAGAGGCTCTAAGAGAACCATGGCTAATGGCCCACTGTCCTTTTCCTGTGTGACACAATGGCTACCTGGAGTTTTATTATTTTAAAATATTTATTGAACAGAGAGATCAAAAGGGAAGGGGGAGATAGGGAGAGAGAGGAAAAAGAGAGACACCTGCAGCCCTTCTTCACACTTGTGAAGCTTCTGCCCTGCAGGTGGGGACCGGAAGCTTGAACCTGGGTCCTGTAGTGTTGTGATATGTGCTCTCAACCAAGATGTGTCACCGCCTGGTCCCCCGTGACCTGGAATTTTTCCAAACTGACAGAAAGGGCATTTGGAACTTGGTCTCATGTGCTTCTGGACTCCAGCCTGTCCTTCTTGGCTGAGAAATGGCCCAAATCATTTCTTGAAGTCAAGAGGACCATCTGGGCGTCTGTCAAATCCCCCCAATAGTTTCACTCTACAAAGAGAGACACTAGGGCACAAGGCTGGCTTTAAGATTGGCAACCGTAGGGGCTGGGTGGTGCTGCACCTGATTGAGCACATGTTATAATGCACAGGGACCCAGGTTTGAGTCCCCGGTCCCCACCTACAGGGGGAAAGTTGTGCAAGTGGTGAAGCAGGGCTACAGGTGTCTGTCTGTCTCTCTCCCTCTCTACCACCCCTTCCCTCTCTATTTCTGGCTGTCTCTATCCAATAAATAGAGATAATGAAAAAAAAAGTTTACTTGTTAGCATAGGAAGTTTTTCATTTTGTTTTGTTTTGTATAAAGATTGTATTTACTCTTATTTTTTAAATTTATTTTAATCAAAGAAAGAGGCCATAACTGATGTTGGCTGATGATCGAACCCAGGACCTCAGACAATGCAAGTCTTATTCTCTTCCACTGAGCCATCTTCCCAGGCAGCCAGCAAGAACTTTGATTTTATTCTTGGAGGGAGTTGAAGGCAACACAGTGGCTTTTGTGTTAAAGGTGGTGTAACCTAGGCAACTCCCTGCACACTATGGACAGGAAGGTGATTTACTTTAACCCTGACCAGGCTGGCGGGCTGGGCAGGGGTGTCCCACCGAACACTGCACCCTTGGGATTGCTCAGTGCACAGCCCAGATGACCATCCATGATGGCTTTCTGGAGTGACCACAGACACGTGTGAAGTGGCCTGGCAGACCTTTTTGCTACAGAGTGGGCTCCCAGCTTCATTCTCCTTTGGAAACAGATGAATAGACCTTCTCAAAACCTAGGCTTTTTCCACGGGCTCCCGGTCTCTGAACCCCTTTTCCTGGGCTGTGTGCAAACGCTTGTGCCCTTGAATCTTTCCGAGGATGCGAGGTTGCTGTGGTATAAATTATTAAGGACGAAAGAAAACAGCTTAAAGCCAAGGAAAACCAGCCTCGCCAAGTGGCTCCATTTAGCAAGAAAAATGATTTGAGGACAGAAATCTTTTAAATCAATTTCCCGTCTTTTAAATGACTCCCATCTCTAGCCCTCTCCCCCTAGTTTTTTGACAAACGGCTTCGGCTTCTTAGCCACATCCGTTTATTTGACCTCCTTTCCCCATCAGCTACCAAAATGAAAACTCGGCTGTGAGAGCGCGAGAGGGAGCAATTTTAAACATCCCTCGCAATGAGGCAGAACATGCCACAGCCATCAAGTCCTAGTTGTTCATTCTATTTATTGCAAAGAGCCTGTAGCCTGATTTCTTTCATGTACATTTGAGCAAGCGAAGTTTATAGAGATGACTTATCTCATTACATTAGAAGAGTGATTTGCTATCTCAGCATCTATAAGCCATTTTAACAGACATCTCTGGATGAAGAAAAGCTTTTGTAAATATATGCGAAAGACACAATTTCATCAAGCATAAAATTGGAGGTGCCCTGGAAAAACAGTACATTTGTACATTCAATTAGCCTGATTGGGGCTGGATTTTGTCCACTGAAGACAGTATTTCTGTGTGTGGGGGGGGGGAGGAAAAAAAAAAAGAAGCACTTCCTGTGTTTTTCCTAAAACAGGAAAGTACATTTTCCACCCCTCTCCCCATGCAAATCCTCTTTTGCATTTCTGCTATTCCCAGCTCTGCACCCCTAATCTGGGGAATACAGGGAACCGAACCGGAACAGGAAGCCACCTGACTCCCGGTAGCCTTATCAGAAATCTGAAACCAGCTGAGCCCAGCTGGGAAAGCCAGGTGAGCTCAGAGCTTAGCTGGGACTGACCCCAGATGGGGAGAACATCTCCAGGCTTCCCTGCCTCGTCTCCACAGGCCCTGTCTGTCCATGCAGGGTCTCTGTGTGGGGTGACATTCAAGCCCCCACACACAGAGAGGGAGGCTGGAACCGGCTGGGTGCATAGGCTCTCATGCACTGGCAACCAACATGGGGCCGCCATCTTCCCAAGCAGGGCTTATGCTCAAGCACAGGGCAGGCAGTGCTGGCAGGCGACGGAAAGTTGGCGCCCCCAGGTGAGTCAGGACTTTAGTTTGAAAGTTGTGGTGGGATTGGTTGGGATCATCTAATCAGGACACTTTTGTTTTGCACACTGCTCCATTTTTGCATGCGGTCTGCTGACCTGGCAGCCACTCTTAAAGTGTGTGTGTTAAATATTTATTTATTTTGGGTAGAGACAGGGAGAAACTAGGAAGGAAGGAGGGGGTAGAGAGTCCTGTAGCATTGCTTTACCACCTGTGAAGCCTCCCCCCTACAAGTGGGGATGGGAGTCTTGAACCTGGGTTCTTGTGCATGGTAACATCTACACTCAACCAGGTGCACCAGCCACCTTACCCCAGGCATTCTTTTTTTTTTTTTTTTTTTTTACAGCTTTTAAAAATATTTATTTATTTATATCTTTTTGTTGCTCTTGTTTTTTATTATTGTTGTTATTGATGTCATTGTCGGATAGGACAGAGAGAAATGGAGAGAGGAGGGGAAGAAAGGGGGAGAGAAAGAGAGACACCTGCAGACCTGCTTCACCGCCTGTGAAGGGTAGTGGAGGTGGGGAGCCGGGGGCTCTGGCGGTCCTTGCACTTTGTGCCACCTGCGCTTAACCTGCTGGGCTATTGCCTGACTCCCCAGATTATTTTTTTATTATTATTTTATTTATTTATTTTCTTTTTGCCCCCAGGGTTATCACTGGGGCTCAGTGCCTGTGCTACGAATCCACTGCTCCTGGCAGCCATCTCTTTTCCATTGTTGTTGTTGGATAGGACAGAGAGAAATGGAGAGAGGAGGGGAAGACAGGGGGGAGAGAAAGACAGACACCTGCAGACCTGCTTCACCACCTGTGAAGCGACTCCCCTGCAGGTGGGGAGCCAGGGATCCTCATGCAGGTCCTTGCACTTTGTACCATCTGCGCTTAACCTGCAGCGATACTGCCTGACTCCCTACCCCAGGCATTCTTAAACGTTTTGCACACAGCATGCTCACCACTGCCCCTTTGGAAAGTAACCCAGAGGCCAACTCGGGCATTGGAGTGGCTCTTCCAAACACCCCAGGTGAAGTTTAACTGGTTAATGAGTGAGCACACAGGTGTCCTTGGTCAGGAGGGAGCTAGTAATTCCCCTCCTGGTTCTGTTTCAGCCTGGCTGTTGGCCAGGTTGAAAAAAAGGATTTTTTATATTATATTTGTTTATTTATTGGAGTGGGTGAAGCAGGTCTGCAGTTGTCTCTTCCTTTTCTTTCTCTCTTTCCTCCTTTCTTTCTGTCATCTATCTGTCTATCTCCCCTCCCCCTCTCAATTTCTCTGTCCCATCCAACATTTTTTTTGGAACAGAATTTTTTTCCCCCCAAAAAATGGTATTAGAGGGGGTATTTTTTCTGACTTACTAGAGCATCACATAATTACTGAAGAAAGTTGGAGAATAGGGTGTGGCTAGATACCATAATGGCTATGCAAAGAGACTTCCTTGCCTGAGACTGACATCGCAGGTTCAATCCCCTGTATCACCATAAGCCAGAACTGATCAATGGTAAGAGAGAGAAGGAAAAAAAAAGTTGGAAAATACAGGCAAATTGAAAGACGAAAATTGAAACCACCTACAAGTACCCATTAGAGCCGATGGCTATTCACATGTCAACAGGATGACTTGTTCAAGAATTAGCTCTGCTTTCTTGGATAGTAAGTGCTTGGGAAAGAGTGCAAAGTTATTCCCCTAACCTCCCAACAGTTGGTGAGTCAGGCTTCTCTGGCCTCAAGGAGAGCTAAGGTTTGATTAGTCAAAGTCTAGTTCAAGAATATGTCGACCTGGATTGTCTCAATGGGGAGATCTCCTGGTTGTCAGGAATAAGAGGCGGAAAGGTTAAGTCCCCCACTACACTTGGTGGTGAGATTCTGAAGGAGACCTTTCTTTCTCGGGCGCTTCAGCAATGAATTAGCCGATCAGAGAAGGCTATAAGTTCTTCTTCTCCTCCTCCTCCTCCTCCTCCTCCTCCTCCTCCTCCTCTTCCTCCTCCTCCTCCTCCTTCTTCTTCTTCAAGATTTTATTTATTTATTCATGAATATAGAAAGAGAGAGAGAGAGAGAGAGAGAGAACCAGACATCACTTTGGTACATGTGCTGCTGGGGATTGAACTCAGGACCTCATGCTTGAGAAGCCAACGCATTATCCATTGCACCACCTCCCGGACCACAGGCTATAAATCCTTCACTGTGGTTTCTGTCACTTAGAAATATGTGTTCCAGATTCATCTGTGTCTTTCAGTGGCTTGATAGCTTGTTTCTTTTCTTATTTTTTTAAAAATTTTATCAGTGACTTAATATTGACTGACAAAATTACAAGATAAGATAGGTATAACTCTGCACTATTCCCACCACCAGAGTTCTGTGTCCCCCATTCCCTCCACTGGAAGCTACAGCAGTTCTCCCAAGGTCACTGATCCAGGTTGACTATTATTTGTATAACTATTTGTCTATATGTATATATATTTGCCCATTGTTTCCCCTATGGTCCTGTACTCTCTTCCCTTCCAAGTCACACCTACATCTATCACTACTCCTTCTGAGTGTCCTCCTTTTCCTGTTCTCTCTCTGGGTCCTGATGCAGTTGGAGCTCAGAGCCCTCTGGTCATCTTCCCCTAATGTTTTTTCCCCTCTGTGAGTATGGGCCAATATTCTTTCTGGGGTGCAGAAGGTGTGAGTTCTGGCTTCTGTAATTGCTTCTCCGCTGGACATGCATCTTAGCAGTTTGAGCCATAACCCCCGCCTGTTTCTGTTTTTCCCTAGTGGGGTAATGGTGGCTTGTATTTCATTCCATCACTGGGCAATATTCCCTTCTGGGAGCATAGCACAGTTTGCTTCTCTGGTCACTGATGGAGAATGCCTTTCCAGTTTGAGGTGGTTGTGAAGAAGGCTGTAATAACCACCTGTGCAGTTTTTTTTTGGGGGGGGGGCTGGACATTTCATCTCACAATTGCTGAGTCCTACGGCTTGACTGTGATTAGTTTTGTAAGAAACAGCCCAGTCATCTTCCAAATTGACTTTACCACCCATTCTGCACTCCAAGTGTGCCTGGTTCTCCACATCTTTGACAGCATGTGCCATTAGTTTTCTTTTTCTTTGATACAGTTATTCCCTTCCTTTCTTTTTCTCAGTGTGGTAGTGGGTCATGCAACCCCACCAACTGGCTTTGTGGACCCCATTTTTAGTTTATTTCGCTTCCAGGGTTATTGCTGGGGCTCGGTGCCTGCACCACGAATCCACTGCTCCTGGAGGCCACTTTTCCCCCTTTGTTGCCCTTGTTCATCGTTGTTTTTGCTATTATTGTTGTTGTCCTTGTTGCTGGGTAGGACAGAGAGAAGTTGTGGGAGGAGGGGAAGACAGAGAAGGGGAGAGACAGGTAGACACCTGCAGACCTGCTTCATGGCTTGCGAAGTGACCCCCTCTGCAGGTGGAGAGCCTGGGGCTCGAACTGGGATTCTTAAGCTGGTCTTTGCGCTTTGTGCCATGTGTGTTTAACCTGCTGCAACCCCCTGGGCCCCATTTTTAAATATTTATTTATTGCCTCCAGGGTTATCATTGCCAGCACTATGACTCCACTGCTCCTGGAGGCCATTTTGTCCCCTCTTTTTTTTCTGTTTAATTCAATAGGACAGAGAGAAATTGAGAGGGAGAGAGAAAGACACCTGCAGACCTGCTTCACCATTTGTGAAGCATCCCCACTGGGGAGCAGGGGCTCAAACCTGGTCCTTGCACATAGTACTATGTGCGACTAACTGGGTATGCCACCGCCAACCTCACTTCTCCCCATTAAAAAAAAATTCTATACCCTTGGAGAGAATTAGAGAGGTAGGGAAGAAAGGAGTAAGGGAGGGAGGGAGAAACACAAAGAGAGAAACGGAGATACCATGGCACCAGAGCCTTGTCCATTGACGTAGCATTTGCCATCTAATGCCAGAACTCAGACCTGGTACATGCATGTGACACACACACGCACACGCACACACACACACATTCCTCATGAAGCCTGGCCTTCTCTAGTCAACTCTGTCCCAGGCATCGTCTTCAGTTCTTGGAGGAACAAGGTAGAAATCTCTGTCAGAAGGTGGAAGGTCTGGCTTCTGTAATTGCTTCCCCCCTGAACATGGGCATTGACAGGTCGATCCATACTCCCAGCCTGCCTCTCTCTTTCCCTAATACCTTCTGCATCCCACAATGACGTTGGGTCCATACTCCCAGAGGGTTAAAGAATAGGAAAGCTATCAAGGGAAGGGATGGGATACGGAGTTCTGGTGGTGGGAATTGTGTGGAGTTGTACCCCTCTTATCCTATGGTTTTGTCAATGTTTCCTTTTTATAAATTAAAAAAAAAAAATCTCTGTCAGGACATACCTCATCCTCAGGGAAAGGATCCAGAGTTCCGGAATTGGCAGGTATGTTGCTGCACTGAACGCAAAGCTGAAACTAGCTACCTATTTCCTGGTTCCATTTACCCTGGACTCTGAAAAAAGTCACTCCTTTTTATATCTTCTTCCTTCCAGACTTAAAAAAAAAAAAAGAGAGAGATTAGTGCCATCTGGTGGGAGTTTTCAGTATTACCACATGTACGTCGGTGTTGGAATCCTGGATCTATCAAAAGACCCATCTGCTTTCACATATGAGATGTCGCCGGCAATTGCTCAAGAGCCTCTCTCCAATGCTTCTCCTCCTTCCCTTCCTCCCCGTCCTCCTCCTCTCCCCCCATTCAGTAATGAGTGTTTATTTTATTTATTTATTTATTTAGCCTCCAGGGTTATTGCTGGGGCTCGGTGCCTGCACTACAAATCCACTGCTCCTGGAGGCCATTTCCCCCCTTTTGTTGCCCTGATTGTTTTATCGTTGTTGCTTTTACTATTATCACTGTTACTGATGTTGTTGGATAGGACAGAGAGAAATGGAGAGAGGAGGGGAAGACAGAGAGGGGGAGAGAAAGACAGACACCTGCAGACCTGCTTCATCGCCTGTGAAGCAACACCCCGCAGGTGGGGAGCCGGGGGCTAGAACCAGGATCCTTACGCTGGTCCTTGCGCTTTGCACCACATGCACTTAACTCACTACACTACCGCCCGACTCCTATTTATTTATGAGACAGAACCAGAGCATCTCTTTGCCACAGGCAATACCAGGGATCAAACTCATGCCCTCATGCTTGAGAGTCTAGCACTTTATCCACTGTGCCAACCCTGGCTGCAACAATGAGTAATTCTATGGGCTGTTATTTAACACATGGTTCAGCATACTTCCCAGTATCCTATTAAGTCAGCCAGGGGGATGAGGTGGGTTGAGGGGAGGGTTGATGCTACTGAAACTGTCTTCCTGGGAAAGGCATGTTATCAGTTCCCTTAGATTCTGATGGGGGGGGGGGGTGAACCCGGATCCTCACTCTTAGCAATGTATGCACTCTACCAGTTGTGCCACCACCAGCCCCTCAATTTTTTTTTTTCCTCCAGGGTTATTGCTGGGGCCCGATGCCTGCACTATGAATCCACTGCTTCTGTGGCCACTTTTTCTTTCTTTCTTTCTTTCTTTCTCTTTCCTTCTTTCTTCTTTCTTTCTTTCTTTCTTTCTTTCTTTCTTTCTTTCTTTCTTTTTGATATGACAGAGAGAAATTAAGAGAGATGGGAAAGACAGAGGGAGAGAGAAAGACAGATACCTGCAGACCTGTTTCACCACCTGTGAAGTGACTCCCCTGCAGGTGGGGAGCCGGGGGGCTGGAACCAGGATCCTTGTGCTGGTCTTTGCGCTTTACACCAAGTACACTTAACCCCGTGCACCATGCTCAGCCGTGTCCCTGAATCATTAATCCAGAATTTCTGGCCCAAGGCAGGACCCTTTACACAGGTCATTATTTTTAGGGAAACAACTAAGTGGAACATTTCTGAACTCAGTTAACAAACATGAACATAAATAAAACAATTTAGCCCTTCCATATGTGTATCCTTATATGAGTTCCTGAAGCCCTCACTGGAGGTTTCAGAGAAAAACCACACTCCCTTCCCCTCTGGGATGAGGCTGCTGGGCCCCTTGGGGAGCTCCTTGGGGGGCTGTGGAGGGGGTGGTTTTCTGTTCTGCCACTGCAGATGGTGGTACCACCATCACTCTAGCAGTGATGGGTGATATTCTTTAGCCAGTTCCCAGATGCTGCCAATCAGGGTGGCAATGCCAGAGAAAAATAGTATCCTTCTGGGCTGAGGACATGACCCAGCAGTAGCTCACGGACTTGCATATGAGAAGCCCCGGGTTTGATCTCTGGCACTACCAGTGGGCAGAACTGAATGGTGTTCTGGGAAACAAACACCCATTCTGAGGCAGTTACCTGATGAAGACTTTCTGTTTCCCCAGATGCTAATGCCCATTACTCTGAATTTCTGTTTAATTTGTGTGTGGGTGTCTCTTTAAAGAGTCAAGTACAGAGGCAGGGGAGATAGCATAATGGTTAAACTAAGAGACTTTCATGCCTGAGGCTCCAAAGTCCCAGGTTCAATCCTCTGCACCACCAAAAGCCAGAGCTGAGCTGTGCTCTGGTGTCTCTCTATCCTTTCTGTATTCTCTCTCTCTCTCTCTCATTTAAATAAAACTATAAAAACATATTGAAACACCAATAATAATAACTACAACAACAATAAAACCAACAAAGGCCACAAAAGAGAAAATAAATAAATAAATACATATAAAAATAATAAAAAACACATTGAAGAATTCATGTACATATAAAGAACTTCCAGTACCTGCCTGATTGCTTGAGTGGGTAGAGTTAGTAAGGCTCCCAAATCCAGCAAGATACTAGAAAAGTCAGTCCTGAGTTTCTTCTGATCTTGGTCAAAATTAGGCTACAGGACTGACGGACCTTTTAAAGAAAGTGTGGCCTCCGTGTTTGCAATCAAGCTCAAGCAAAAATCACCAAAGTCATGAACCCTTAGGTACATAACTAAAATAGACTTCCTAGGTTCTTACCACCCTAAAACTCCTATTCTCACCTTCTCTCTACTTTCTGACTCCTATTTGTTAAAAATTGTGTCCTGCTTCATATCTTAACTGCCTTTCAGCCATCAGGTGCTACTATGGTTCTAGCCTGACTTCCCTGGGCAGATGACTTCACCAATGTGTCCCAGAACCCCACCTCTCCAGAGCCCTCCACTATAGAAAGATAGAAACAGACTGGGGGATGGATCTACCTGCCAATATCCATGTCCAGTGGAGAAGCAATTACAGAAGCCAGACCTCCCACCTTCTATACCCCATAAAGAATTTTGGTCCATGCTCCCAGAAGAGGAGAAATATTAGGGGAAGATGACCAGAGGGCTCTGAACTCTAATTCCATCAGGACCTGGAGAGAGAAGAGGAAAAAAGAAAAGATATTTAGACATAGTAATAGGTGTGGGTGTGATTTAGAAAGGAAGAGAAGCAGTACCATAGGAAAAAAAGGGCAAATAGATAGTTATAGAAATAATAGTCAGGGAGTTGGGTGGTAGTGCAGTGGGTTAAACGCACGTCGTGCAAAGCGCAAGGGCCAGAGTAAGGATCCTGGTTCGAGCCCCCTGCCCCCACCTGCAGGTGGGTTTCTTCACAGGTGGTGAAGTAGGTATGCAGGTGTCTGTCTTTCTCTCCCCGTCTTTGTCTTCCCCTCCTCTCTCCATTTCTCTCTGTCCTATCCAACAATGATGACATCAATAACAACAATAACAACTACAACAACAATAAAAAACAAGGGCTTATCAAACAGCTTTGTTAATGTATTTTTAAAAAATAAGTAAAAAATAAAAAAACAAGGGCAACAAAAGGGAATAAATAATTAAATATTAAAATGCATTAAAAAAAAAGAAATAATAGTCAACCCATATCTGTGATCTTGGGAGAACCACTGATGTTTCCAATGGAGAGAATTGGAACACAGAACTCTAGGGGTGGGAACGGTGTGGAACTGTTTCCCTGTCATCTTGTAATTTTGTAAACCATTAAATCACTAATTCTTTCTTCTAGCTAATAAAAAAAAAAAAGGAAGTGTAGAATGGTAGTTGCATTGATAGCATTATACCACAAGAGGGCACTCTAACAAAGCGCCTCACAGCTCAAAAAATCTACATCCACCTCCTCAAACATTTACATGCCACAGTTCCTGGCAGGTCTTAAAACATTAGGCTCAATGTCACAAATATTGCTACAAACTTCTTGAAAGAGGATCCTTTCCCAGAGTGTTGGAAGCCTGGCCCGTGAAACCGGGCACAAGTTAAACTCTGTTGATTCTCTGGGGATGCTTTACTGATGTCGCTATCAGTCTCCACTTAAAGGGGGCGGCGAAAGGCTTGAAAATATTCACTCTCTGGAGCAATGACCAAACACCACACAGTGCAAACACTTTGGGAATGTCCCCAAATGAAATCTCTGACAGCCTTGGCCTCTTAAGAATTCTAATCTAGATGAAGGAACAGAAGGAGAACACAACAAAGTGAAACTAAATAAACTGAGCAAACCGATTCTGCCACCTAGATCCAACTTCCAGAGGAAACTGTGTGTTCCTCCTTTTAGGAAAAAGAGAGACACACACACAGAGAGAAAATGTAGAAGAAGTCCTCTCTGTGGAGAATCAAAGCACCAGGCTGCATATCTTCAGCAGCCAGCTAACACCCAAGGGCATAATTGCCCAGAATGAATGGCCTTTACATTTAAACCATCTTTGCTGATGATACAATAATCAGAAAACTTGTGTATCCGTGCTTTTGCGAACATGGCTCCACTGAGTTAGAGGAGATTCAGCCGGTGGCCCTGAGGACTCCTTGCTTTCTCGGCTGATGTGTTTCTAGTCCGACAGCACTTGTGCATTCCTAATGGAGATGAATAGATTCCATTTAATTAGGTCGAGTGACTGGTTTCTGTGCAGGCTGTCCACTGACGGGGTTCTGGTGAAGGAGGGAGGTACTGATGGGGCAGCCTTTGATGCTGTGCTGTGTTTCTGATTCAAAGGAATTAGAAACCCAACTCAACGGGAATAGTATCCTGGTGCACAGTGAGTTAAGTCTATGAAAATAATAGCACAAATGGTGTGGCAATTTGGTGTTCAAAGGAGTTTTTCCCCTATTAGTCCAGAGCCCTTCCATCTTATATATATAGTAATAGGGCTTTTTTCCCCCTTAGACTATATCCCCACTATTGATAGAAAACCTTTTTTTTTCTGTCTCTTTCATCTTTCAATTTTTACTCCACACCTTCTATGTGACCTAATTTATTTTTTAAATGAGGGAACATAAACATGTTACTGTCAAAAGCACAAATCCTTCCTGGAAAAGAGAAGTTAATTTTGTCTTAAACTCTGATCAGAAATCGAAATTCCAAATATTTGCGTGCCTCAGAGAGACGGCAAGAAGGCCACCGAAATTAATGAGGTTTCTTGAATCGGTGTACAGAAATGAATTACGAAGCTTAAGAAGAGAAAGAGACTTTTCGAGATGTTTAAAGCAATATTAATAATCGTATGGAATGAGAAATTGAGCTGTGTGTTATTACTACAGGATTAGTTTATCGTTCCTGAAAGCTGGCCTATTTATGGGCATATAGAATGGAATTAAACTCTGAAAAGGTTAATTTTTGAAAAAAAAAAAAAGTTCTGTGGAAGGTCTATTTCCTGTCACCTTTTACAAGTCTCCTTTTGAACTGTGCTTGTAATCTGCATTTGGAGAGAGTCCAGAGGCTTGAATAATAATATGGTCCCTTGGCGGAACTGCTCTTCAGTAGGGAGTCAGGTAAATGAAACGCTACACACAGGTTCCTGACAATATATTCATCTTGATATTCTCGCAGCTGATAGATTGTGGCAAGGCTGCACCTAGGACTTACCTCGGCCTAGAAAATGCCAGCATGCAAAAGAAATAAGGCCACCTCTAATTGAAAAAGTTGTCCCTTAAAAAACAGTCACTAAAAATAAGAAAAATATTTGTCTTCTTGCAGGGAGAGTGGAGTGGAGGGTATTAAAGGCCGGGGAAGAAAGGAAAGGAAGCCACTAGCCGCTGCTCAGCTTGTGGAAGTTTCTCCAGCAGTGAAGCTGTTGCCCAACCATGTTCTGTTTCTTCTAGGTGCTTGTCTGATTCATTTTCCTAAGGACACTCAGGTGCCTCTTAGCCAGCACCTCTATTTGGCCGCTGATACCTTGGATGGTGTGGAGTTAAAAATCAAACAGGACCTAATAAGGTGGGATTCGGCTCCTTATTGATCTTTTGATTGCTTGGGCCTGGCTGACAAGTTGTGAAGTGAAGGGGACGAATCAAGGCTGCAACCCTTGTGAGAAAGGTTCTTAGCCAGGCCCGGCCAGGAAGGAGGAGAGTCAGAGATGGCAGAGGGCTTCAGTGGACAGGCAGAATGCATGTGGATTCAGGGGATGGTCACTAAAAGCAGAAAGTGCAAGCCGGTTCATTTGTGTTTGTCACACTGCAGGGCAGGAAGATTTGGGAGCTTCTGGGAAGAAGAGCAAAAGAGGGGTGGGGGGCACCTCTCACTGAGGAGACCAACCAAGCAGCTTGGTACTGGAAATAAAGAAATAAATATAAAGAAGCCATTCCAGTGGTCCGAAAGCTTTGGACTCTCAAGCGTGAGGTCCCGAGTTCGATCCCCAGCAGCACATGTGCCAGAGTGAGGTCCGGCTCTTTCTCTCTCCTCCTGTCTTTCTCATAAATAAATAAAAGCTTTAAAAAAAAAAAAAAGAAGAAGTCATTCCAGGCTGGGGAGAGAGAACTCTGAGAATCAGAGCACAACTCAAATGCCTGAGACCCTCTTCCCCAACCCCACTCCGCACAACTGAGCAGTGCTGCTGTCTCTCTCATAAAAGTAGGTAAGTTTGGGTCAACAATAACAATTCCAGCCCCAGTCTTTCTTTTTCTCTCTTTCTTTCTCCCTTCCTTCCTTCCTCCCTCCCTCCCTCCTTTCCTCCCTTTCTTCCTTCCTTCTTTCTTACTGCCAGGGTTTTCACAACTGCATGATCAACAGTTCCAGTAAAGAGACATTCTCTCTCTTCCTACCTCATTTAAAAAAAATTGACACCAGGGTTTTCACAGGGGCTCAGGGTCTGTACAGTGAAACCATCTTTCCTGGCTGCCATTTTTTCCTTTTTTTTTTTTTTTTTTTTTTTCTTTCTATTATACTTGACAGGACAGAGAGAAATTAAGAGGTGGGGAGATAGAGAAGGAGAAAGAGTCACCTGCAGACCTGCCTCACTGCTCGAAAAGCACCCCACCCCCACCCCCTGCAGGTGGGAAGTGGGGACTTGAACCTGGGTCCTTACTCATGGTAATAGTTTGCTTAACTGGGTGCGCTGATGCCTGGTCTCCTGTCCCACATTTTTTCTTAAATATTTATTTATTTATTCCCTTTTGTTGCCCTTGTTGTTTTATTGTTGTAGTTATTATTGTTGTTGTTGCTATTGATGTTGTCATTGTTGGACAGGACAGAGAGAAATGGAGAGAGGAGGGGAAGACAAAGATGGGGAGAGAAAGACAGACACCTGCAGACCTGCTTCATTGCCTGTGAAGCGACTCCCCTGCAGGTGGGGAGCCGGGACTTCGAACCGGGATCCTCATGCGGGTCCTTGTGCTTTGCGCCACCTGCGCTTAACCTGCTGCGTTACCGCCCGACTCCCCTGCCCTACATTTTTTAAACAGAGGATGAGAAACAGGGAGCAAGGAGAGGGGGAGCGGCGAGGCACCATGGCACTGCTCTATCTTGTGCATTTCCTGCCTTGTATGATGTTCCCGTGGGGTAGCGTGGCGTTTGAGCCCGGGTTCTTACGCATGGTGAAGCCCGCATTCTACCCATGAGCCCTGTCACCACTCCTTTGGCTCACTCTTTCCAAAAGAGAGAATTGAAAGCTGGTCAAACAGCTCACTTGGAAAGTTTGTTCTTTTGCCGTGTGCATGACTGAGGTTTGAACCCAGACACCACCACACTGGTGCAGTGACCCCCCATCTCTTAAAAAAAAAAAAACAAGTAGGGGGAGTCGGGTGGTGGCGCAGCAAAGCGCAAGGACCGGCTTAAGGATCCCGGTTCGAGCCCCCGGCTCCCCACCTGCAGGGGAGTCACTTCACAGGCGGTGAAGCAGGTCTGCAGGTGTCTGTCTTTCTCTCCCCCTCTCTGTCTTCCCCTCCTCTCTCCATTTCTCTCTGTCCTATCCAACAACAACGGCATCAATAATGACTACAACAATAAAAAACAAGGGCAACAAAAGGGAATAAATAGTTTTTAATTTTTTTTTTTTTAAGTAGGGAGTTTATTTACAGAACCACCCACTGTCTCATTTTAAAACTCAGTTGAACCGGTGAGCTTGGGAGCCAGGTGCCGGCGCACCAGCTGAGCGTACTCATTACCATACACAAGGATGCAGGATTTCATTTCTCAGGTAGGTCAAATGAGGTCCTCTGGGGTTTGGTGAAGTGTTTAAAATCTTAGAATGAATTTGTAGGAGGATAAGTTCAATCCTGCTGGGCTTCTCCAAGGAGGAGGATGCTAGGGAGATGTGGCTGTCTTTTGGGCAGAGACTTTTAAGGTAAGAGAGTTGTGCTTCCAAGTCCTCGAAATGTGGTTCTTGGGCTGGGACCTGGAGCTTGTCAGAAACACAGCAGCAGCTCAGCCTCCACCCGGAGCTACTGAGTCAGAATCTATGTTTCAGCAAGATCTGCGTTAGGGTTTCTGTATATGGGAGAGTCTGGAAAGCTCTGATGATCCAAATTCAAAGGAAAATGACTGGACAGCTGCAAGCTAATTGCCACAGGTACCTTAACTATTTCTAAAAAGAATGCTTTGGGGTTGGGCATTAATGCACCCAGTAGAGCACACATATGACAGTGCATAAGAATCCGGGTTCAAACCTTGGGATCCCACCTGTGTGTGTGTGGGGAGAGGGGGGTTGTGGTGGGAGAGGGCAGCTCCATCAAAAGTGGAGCAGTGCTGCAGGTGTCTCTCTTTCCTCTCTAGCTCTCTCTTCTCTCAATTTCTGTCTCTATCCAAAATAAAAAATAATAATTTAGCTATGTTCCTTTTTTTTTTTTTTATAACTGAGGTGATGTTGGCTTACAAAACTGTGTTTTAGGGGTTCAACTTCACGAATGTGAAAATGCTTTGGGGTTAGAGCGTTGGCTCATCAGGGAGGCGGTGGGCTCTGCTAGTCATGCGATTTGAGCCCTGGCACCATATGTAAGGTGCCCTGGGACCGGGGTCAGCTCTGCTACTGACTTGTGCCTCTGTCTCTCACTCTGAAAGAATTAGCTACCTGCAGCAGTGAAATCATTTGTATGAGAGAACCTGTCTAGCATAATAAAAATACAGTGCTGAGCTGTAAAGAGGAAGCGTGTGAAGGTGGAGACGTAAGGAACTATTGATGGTGCATCCTTTCTGGAGGGCCTCTTGGTTACAGCTGTCCGAATCTTCAGAAAGAACCTTGTCCGTGAGTCCCGCAAGTCCATTTTCTCAGAAATTATCTGGAGAAAGAACCGAACGCGTTTGAAAACATGTGTCAGTAAGGATGTCCTAATGCTTATGAAAACTAAAAATATGTGTATCCTACTGGGTGTGCCATCCCCTGGCCCCTCCCAGTAATGATTTTAGATGGTAAAAATATTACAGCTTTTTTTTTCTTGTCTTCATTTCACTTTTCCTTTTAAATTTATTATCTTTATTTATTGGATAGAGACAACCAGAACAAGAGGGTAGGGGACATAGATAGGGAAAGAGAAAGAGAGACACCTGCAGCCCTGCTTCACCACTTGCAAAGCTTTCCCTCTGCAGGTGGTGACCTGGGGCTTGAACCCAGGACCTTGAGCACTATAACATGTGCACTCAACTAGGTGTGCCACCACCCGGTCCTTTCATTTCACTTTTTAATAAATAATGCATCTTGGTGACCGAATCTGATAAGGTAATATAGAGATTGCTTTTAGAAGAACATCCCTCCCCACGCCACGCCACCCCACCCCAGTTTTGAAAATTTTATTTCTCAGATCAAATTCTTGTAAGGAAACATATTCTACTGGCAGGTGTGTATCTTTTTCACTGAATTAAAATGATTGAATCAGTGGCTTTCTCCTCTTGAGACTTGGCTTCTGTGATAAGAGATGGAGTCTCAGCATTTAAAAAAAATTTTTTTTCTTTTTATTTATTTCCCCTTTTTTATTGTTGTTGTAGTTATTGATGTCGTTATTGTTAGATAGGACAGAGAGAAATGGAGAGCGGAGGGGAAGACAGAGAGGGGGAGAGAAAGATAGACACCTGCAGATCTGCTTCATGGTTTGTGAAACGACTCCCCTGCAGGTGCAGGGCTGGGGGCTCGAACCGGGATCCTTACACCAGTCCTTGTGCTTTGAGCCTGTGTGCTTAACCCCAATCTCGGCATCTTTATACCTAGGTTCAGGCACTCAGCATGCACCTAGCGTGCGCTTAGTAGGCTTCCAAATGGAGGAAGAAGGGTCTTGAGCAGGTAGGAGACTGCATTGCTTTTTGGGGGGACTTCCGCTGCCAGAGGTCCTAGCAGAAGGGACTCGACTGCGTGGCTCACCAGGAGCGGGCGGGGTGAGCGAGGCGCGGAGGGCCAAGTTCTGTTGCTGTGTGGGCTCAGCTGCAGGTTCTTCCAGGCATGCGGCTCGGCCCCGGCCCCGGAGGAGTTCTGGGCTTGGCCCCGGTGTGTCGGGGCTCTCAGACTGTGTGGCCACAAGTGAAAATGCAATTGCCAAGGGGTCGGGCGGTAGTGCAGCGGGTTAAACGCACATGCAAAGCTCAACGACCAGCATAAAGATCCCGGTTCGAGCCCCAGCTCCCCACCTGCAGGGGAGTCGCCTCACAGGCGGTGAAGCAGGTCTGCAGGTGTCTGTCTTTCTCTCCCCCTGTGTGTCTTCCCCTCCTCTCTTCATTTCTCTCCTATCCAACAACGACGACAATAATAACTACAATAACAAGGGCAACAAAAGGGAATAAATAAATAAAAAGAAAATGCAATCGCCAGAAAACCTATATTACAGTTAAAAAAGAAAATAAAATTATAGGAAAATTATTTGTATTATTTAAAAAATATTTTGCTTTATTTTTTTTTAATTTCTTTATTGGGGAATTAATGTTTTACATTCAACAGTAAATACAATAGTTTGTACATGCATAACATTCCCCAGATTCCCATATAACAATACAACCCCCGCTAGGTCCTCTGTCATCCTTCTTGGACCTGTATTCTCCCCACCCACCCACACCAGTGTCTTTTACTTTGGTGTAATACGCCAATTCCATTTCAGGCGCTACTTGTGTTTTTTTTTTTTTTTTCCTGATCTTGTTTTTCAACTTCTGCCTGAGAGTGAGATCATCCCATATTCATCCTTCTGCTTCTGACTTATTTCACTTAACATGAATTTTTCAAGGTCCATTCAAGATCGGCTGAAAACGGTGAAGTCACCATTTTTGACAGCTGAGTAGTATTCCATTGTGTATATAGACCACAACTGCTCAGCCACTCCTCTGTTGTTGGACACCTGGGTTGCTTCCAGGTTTTGGCTATTACAAATTATGCTGCCAAGAACATATGTGTACACAGATCTTTTTGGATGGATGTGTTCGGCTTTTTTTTTTTTTTGCTTTATTTTAATGAGAGAAATACAGAAAGACCAGAGCACTGTTTCACTCTGGCTTTTGGTGGTGCTGGGGATTGAACCTTGAACCTTGGAGCCTCAGGCATGGAAGTCTTTTGCAGAACCTTTGTGCTGTAACCCCAGCCCCCTCCCCCCCACACACACACCCATTTTCTTTTTAATGAGAGCGCTGCTCAGCTCTGGTTTAAAGAGATGTGAATTTGGGACCTCAAAACTTCAGGCATGAATGCCATTTGCATAACCGTTTTGCTATCTCCTGATCTAGAGTACAAATACTTTTACTAAAGTAATGTATACGATTTAGAACTAGTCACATAATTTGAAAAACTCATTTTCATTAATTAAAGGTAAACCTAGCTATAATTCAGTTTATAATTAAATATGAATAAATTTTAATTTATAAATTTTCAGAGGAGGTTCATGCAATATTCATTGAGTGTTTCTTGTTTCTTTGGACACCCTAGCTGAAAGTAATACAAGTTCTAGTCTACAATGCTGGACAGCAGTTCCATAGTGAATAAGAATGAGAGGTGTTTTTTTTTTTTTTTCCTTCTTTCTGTCCTACTCGTTAGCAAAGATAGAAGTAGTCTGGGGCCAGGTATCGCACCTGATTGAGTACACACATTACAGTGCTCAAGGACCTAGATTTAAGTCCCTGGACCCCACTTGCACAGGGAAACCTTTGTGAGTGGGCTACAGGTTTCTTTCTGTCTCTGTTCCTCTATTTCCCTATTTCTTTTCAATTTCTCTTTGTCTTTATCCAAAAATAATAATTAAAAAGTTTCAGGTGATCTAAATCATGAGTAATTTATAAAGCATAAAACATCCTAATGCTAGGGATTGTCTTCAGTGTTTTTCTCTTTCAGCCCTAAGTAGAGTCCTTAAAGTTCCCACCATAAAAATTAAATTCAGGGTTGGGCAGGGGTGTACCTGGTTGAGCACACATATTACAAAGCTCAAGGAACCAGGTTCAAGCCTCCCAGTCCCTACCTTCAGGAGAAAAGTTTTGCAAGTGGTGAAGCAGTCTCTCTCCTTTCCTCTCGCTTCCCTTTTGATTTCTGTGTCTATCCAATAAATAAGTAAATAAATAAACAAATTCTCATCTCCCAGTGACAGGTGTGTGCAGTTGTACTTATGGTATGGATCGTCAACTGTATTGTAAACAATTAATCCTCCAATAAATTATTATATAACACACACGTATATAATTTAATTGGGAGATATATATATATAGATAGATAGATATAGATATGAAATAATAGTGCTAAACCTTTGTTAGGTTCCATGTGTTGTTTGGAATGCTTAATACCAATTTATGTAGTGCGACTTTTGATAAGTATTGACATAAATGAAGAATACATTTTGAGTTCATACTCAAATTTTAAGTTCATGACTAATGTTGTGAAGGTTTGGGAAGCTTTTTTTACAGCGGAAATGAAAGATACTGGATTTGAACTTGATTTAGCCAAGTGTAGCTTTTCTTTTTCACACCTGACAAACATTGAAGTTTCAGAGCTTTTACATTCTTTCAGTGTGTTATCCCCTAGAACAGATTTTTAAGAAAAAGAGAGAAACGGCTTGAGACCCTTAACAGCTTCAATAAATAGAAGGGTGATAACATGACGATCAGGCTGCAATTTTGATAGAGAAGTCTGACTACCAGCTCCCAGCTAGTGAGGGGAGAGAGGAGGAAAGAGGGGAGGGACAGGAGTCTTTCTAGAAACTTTTCGGGGTGGGGTGATAGTGCAGTGGGTTAAGCGCATGTGGTGCCAAGCGCCAGGACCTTATAAGAATCTCGGTTTGAGCCCCCGGCTCCCCACCTGCAAGGGGGTCGCTTCACAGGCGGTAAAGCAGGTCTGCAGGTGTCTATCTTTCTCTCCCCCTCTCTGTCTTCCCCTCCTCTCTCCATTTCTCTCTGTCCTATCTAACAACAATGACATCAGTAACAACGACAATAATAACTACAACAATGATAAAACAACCAGGGCAGCTAAAGGGAAAAAGGAGCCTCCAGGAGCACTGGATTGATGGTGCTGGCACCCGAGCCCCAGAAATAACTTTGGAGGCAAAAAGAAAAAAAGTGGCATTTAAAAAAAAGAAAAAGAAACTTTCAAACAGACCCCTATGTTGATACTGTAGTGACTTGCACTGAATTTATTGTCATTTAGTGCAAAAAAAAAATTGATGAGAACATAACCTTAGTAAGGTTTTTATGTTTTATAGGCTATAAAAGATAAACTATGGAGTAAAAGTATTTTGATGTGGGGGGATGGATTTATGTGTTAACTAACGGGTAGAATATGGGGGGGTGTCATAAAGATCAGAGTCTCTGCCTCCTATCTCTTCTCTTTTTATGTGTGCATTCAATAAGCTTCTCTTTGTCCCATGGGAGCTCACCCCAACACCAGGCCGCCTTTGTCCCAGGGTATTAACTCAGAGTATCACAGAGGCTTCTGCTGCAAACATTAAGCAATTGGGATAAGTCTAAATGAATCAGATACTTGACATGTGCAAAGGGGATGTTTGTTCACCAGGGAACATTGTGGCTTGAATGAACAGGCAAAAACAAAGTGTGTGAGCTAAACTGAATTTTTTTTTTTCTTCCTTTTTTATCAGGGAAATTAACAAAGGGATTCGGATCTTCCGGGATTGGCCCGTGATGGGAGTGTGGGTGAGGATGCTGGGAAGGCCCAGACCTGCCAATCACTCTCCACTCATCCTGCCCTCCTCCCCCGCCAAGGTGAAAAAAAAAAGAAAAAAAGAAAGAAACAGTAACAAGCCAATTCAAAAGTTTGCTGGACGGAGCCAGTAATTCTCCGTTGTTAGACTCACCTGAGGGAACTTGCTGAAACTAATGTTGCGGCTCCTCCTCCCCCACTGGGAGTTTCTGATTTAAGGGGTCGGGGTGAGGCTGCAGAATTTGCATCTCTACTCAGCCTTCCGGGCTGGGCTGGAACCGCAGGTAGAGCAGGGGCTGCTGAGGCTCTCATTTGTCCTTGGCAGAGATGCTCAGAGTCTAGGAAGAGGCCTTCTCACCACAGAAGGGCGGACTAGGTAAGTGAGTGACAGAGAGAGAGAGAGAGAGAGAGAGAGTGTGTGTGTGTGTGTGTGTGTGTGTGTGTGTGTGTGTGTGTGTGTGTGTGATCTTATCTGAAGAGAAGAAGAGAAGCAACCTCTTTACACTTTAGAACATTCTACCAGTTGGGGTAGAGCGTACACAGAACCATGCATGAGGGCCTGGGTTCAAGCCCCTGGTCTCCACCTGCTGGAGGGTAGCTTCCCAAATGGCCTTAACAATGTTATAAATATCTTTCCTCTCAGTCTCTCTCTCACCTTCTGTCAAGAAAAAAAAAAAAGTCGCCAAGAATGGCCGAATGGTACAGGCACCAAGCCCTAGCAGTAACCATGGTGGCAAAAAAAAAAAGAAAAAAAGAAAAAAAAGAAAAGAAAAGAAAAAAGAAAGAAAAAGAAACCCGTCTGGAGAACTAGCTTTACTGGTAGAACATCAGATTTGTGTGCAGGAGGTTCCTGTTTTGATCCTCCACACCATGTGACTCGAGAATGCCTGTTTCTCTTTGTGTCTATGAAGTTCTTTCTCACATATAATAATAATAATAATAATAATAATAGTAGTAGTAGTAGTAGTAGTAATATAAATAAAAACGTTTGGGGGACCAGGGAAACAATATGGTGGTGGCTTTATGCAAATGTCTTTTAAAAAAATATATTCTCTTTTGTTGCCCTTGTTGTTTTACTGTTATAGTTGTTATTGTTGTTGTCATTGTTGGATAGGACAGAGAAATGGAGAGAGCAGAGGAAGACAGACACCTACAGACCTGCTTTACCGCCTGTGAAGCGACTCCCCTGCAGGTGGGGAGCCGGGGGCTCGAACCGGGATCCTTCTGTGGGTCCTTGCGCTTTGCACCACCTGCGCTTAACCCGCTGCACTACCACCTGACTCCCGCAAATGTCTTTCATGTGTAGAGTTTGGGAGGTTCTGGTTCAGTCCCCAGTAGCATCAGAAGCCAGAGCCTAAGCAGTGCTCTCATAGAAAAAGTAAGATAATATAAAGAGGTCTCTCCTGGGATGGGGCCTGCTTTGCCTTGTGCAACAAGTCTAGCTCCTCCACTGCTAGGGGAGACTTCAGAGACTTCAGTGCTGTGGCATCTTTAACTGTCATTTCACACATCAAAACAAAACAACGTGCTGAAGTTGGGTTGAGGAACGGGACCTGCAGGTTGGTATCTTTGCGGGGAAGTATCCTATTTGTTTGGTAGCCTTGGTTTCCAGCAGGCTTGGAGCCTCTGCAGAGCAGGCCTGCTTTACAGCCATGCCCTGGGGGCCTAGCCCAGTGCTGGGGGGAGGAGGGGGGCCTTGGTGGCCTGCCCCTGTGACAGTAAAATGACACTAAAAAGGGCCAGGCAGTGACGCATCATGTTGAGCGCACACGCACACATTAACATGCCTAAGGACTCAGGTTCAAGTCCCTGGTCCCTACCTGTGTGTGTGTGGGGGGGCTTCATAAGTGTGTGTCCCTGGTCCCTACCTGTGTGTGTGTGGGGGGGCTGCAGGTGTCTCTTCCCTTTTCTACCTTCCCCTTCCCTCTGTTTCTTTCTGTCCTATCCAATAAGTTAAGTATTTTTAAAAAATAAAATGATAGTAGACCATGAATTCATGTGGGCCTTTCTAATGCAGGGCCTGAAGTGACCGCCTGGGGCTGTACCCCGGGGCCCTGCGTGCCATGTCACAGAGCAGCTGCTCAACATAATAAAACTCTTTGGGTGGTAGCGCAGCGGGTTAAGCGCACGTGGTGTGAAGTGCAAGGACCTGAGTAAGAATTGCGGTTCAAGCCCCTGGCTCCCCACCTGCAGAGAGGTCGCTTTACAAGTGGTGAAGCAGTTCAGCAGGTGTCTATCTTTCTCTCCTCTCTGTCTTCCCCTCCGCTCTTGAATTCTGCTCTATCCAACAACAGCAACAACAATAACAATAACAACAACGATAAACAACAAAGGCAACAAAAGGGAAAAAATAGCCTTCAGGAGCAGTGGATTTGTAGTGCAGGCAGAGATCCAGCAATAACCCTGGAGGCCAAAGGAAAAAAAAAATCCAGCTTTTTAGCCCCTCCACATCAGGTTGACCATCAAGTATGTTTACAGAAATAGCAGGAAAAGCTGGATAAGGAAGCCTTTCTTGGAGAGCAGATGACTTGTAGGTTGGGAAACTTGCCTTGACAGCATAGGCTGTAACAACAAGCTTCAGAGAACAGGAAGTGGGAGTTAGGATACTGCAATGGCCTGTGTGTTCAGGGTTCTCTCTGGTAGAGAGCATATTTATGAGGGGAAAGGTGGGCGTGTGCACTTGAGGAACATGCAGTGAACATGCATCATCATGCATCACATGTACAGACCATGGTGGGAAAAAGTTATCAGGGAGCACACTGCCTTGTGTGACCTCTGTGAGGACAGAAGAGATTATAAAGGCCAAGGTCTCCATGGTGTAACTTCCATCCACCAATTCTGTCCATGGGCCTGGGATATGTGTCAACTTTGAGGTATCTGTAAGGCTTGGGTCCAGTCAAAACTCAAAGAATGGGGGTCGGGTGGTGGCGCAGTGGGTTAAGTGCACATGGCGCAAAGCGCAGGGACCGGCATAAGGATCCCGGTTCGAGCCCCTGGCTCCCCACCTGCAGGGGAGTCGCTTTACAGGCGGTGAAGCAGGTCTGCAGGTGTCTATCTTTCTCTCCCCTCTCTCTCTGTCTTCCCCTCCTCTCTCCGTTTCTCTCTGTCCTATCCAACAACAAAGCAACGTCAACAATGGCAATAATAACCTCAACGAGGCTGCAACAACTAGGGCAACAAAAAGGGGGAAAAATGGCCTCCAGGAGTGGTGGATTCATGGTGCAGGCACCAAGCCCAGCAGTAACCCTGGAGGGAAAAAAAAAACAACTCAAAGAATATAAGAATGGCTGTTCCTGGGAAGGGGTGGTTGAAAATTTCTAAACTGTAAACCTCAGACCGGTTTGTTTCTATTTTCTTTCTTTATTATTATTTTTTATTATTTTCCCTTTTGTTGCCCTTGTTGTTTTATTGTTGTTGTAATTATTATTGTAGTTGTTGATGTTGTTGTTGGATAGGACAGAGAGAAATGGAGAGAGGAGGGGAAGACAGAGAGGGGGAGAGAAAGATAGACACCTGCAGACCTGCTTCACCACCTATGAAGCGACTCCCCTGCAGGTGGGGAGCCAGTTTCTACATTCTGAGTCCATCTCCATTTGATTAGATAAAAGAAGGGGTGCAAAGTTATCAAAAATGTTTCTTCTTTAACTCCATGGGTTTTGAGGCACCTCTGCCCCTCCATTTGACTCCTGCTTTGAAATCTTGTAGTCTTTCGGTGGAGAAGTGCTAACAGTTCGCCTGCCTGGAGGGTTAGTCTCTTGCTTCTGCACCTGTCACTCATTTGAGCAGCTCCTTGGAGTGCATGCCCTCCCATCTCTGCTTATTACACAGGGCTCAGGTGTGACGTGGCCACAGCAATTTGGGCCTATTTCCTCAAGTCCAGACCTCTTTATAAATGTTTGTTAGATGATTGGCTAAAGGTTATGGGACATTATATATATATATGTTCATTCCATGGAAGACTACTCTGCAATAAAAAAAGATGACGTTGTGTCCTTTGGGACAAAATGGATGGAACTGGAAGTGAGGTAGGTTGGTAGATTATAGGTAGGTAGATCGATAGATAGATACACATTGTAAATGTGTGTGTGGAGACACACACACACACACACACACACACATACACAAGGAGGGAGGGGGGGAAGAATATGAATATATAACATTTAAAAACTGGGAGGGGAGACTGTGGCAACAAGCTAACACACAGACACAAGAACAGTACCAGGAGAAGCTTCAGGAATAGTGGATCGGTGGTGTGATCTCTTTCCCTTTTTGCTTCTATCTGAATGAAACCATCCGGCAGTTGTCTTTCATCTCTTTACTTAGGTCGTGAAGCATAGCTTAATAGTCATGCAAAAGACTCTCATGCTAGAGGTTCTGAGGTCCCAGATTCTGTCCCTGGTGTCACCATGAAGAGAGCTCTGGTTTTTTTCTGTGTGTATCTTTTTCTCTGTATCTCTCTTTAAGTAAAATAAATTTAAAAAAGTAAAATAATCATCTGATATACCTACCAGTTGGGGCAAGACAAAGAGAGAGACACTAAAGCGCCTCTCTACCATTTGTAGAATTCCCGTTGACGCAGTGCACGGGCTCCCAGTTGCAACCCCCCAAAATCAGATTATTCCTATTTTACTTTAAAATTTATTTTATTTTAAGGGAGAGAAATACAGAGAAAGATAAATACACACAGAGAAAAACCAGAGCACTACTTATGGTGGTGCTGGGGCTAGAACTTGGGGCCTCAGGCATGAAAGCCTTTTGCATGACTATTAAGCTATTGCCCCCACCCCATCTGATTCTTGAGGGTCTTCCGAAGAACTCTCCTCATCTCAGCCTTCAATGGCTCACTAAAAGTATTGATTGCACCCAAGCTTCTCTACCTCCCCACCCCTTGCAAGGGAGTTGTTTCACAGGTGGTGAAGCAGGTCTGCAGGTGTCTGTCTTTCTCTCCCCCTCTCTGTCTTCCCCTCTTCTCTCCATTTCTCTCTGTCCTATCCAACAACGACAACAGCTATGACAACAATAACAACTACAACAGCAATAAAAAAAACAAGGGCAACAAAAGGGGAAAAAATAATAAAGAACAGTTAATAAGACTTTGTCCATAGGTATGGGGGCTTATTCCTAGGCTTTCACTTTTATTCCACTAGTCTGTGTGTCTATCTTTGTTTTAGCACCGAGCCCTAGAAGGAGTCTTGGAAGACTGAGCTGAAATGATGACTAGACCAGGGAGGGACTTGTGGTCCCAACTACTCTTTTCAAATGAATATGCTGGTGTCAAGTAGCTGAGAAGCTAGACCTTGGGAACTAAAGCTTTTTGGGAATGTATCTTCTGAAATTTGGAACATGTAGATCTTTGACTGCTTCTGGAATGACTGTGAAACACCAGCAGTGTACGGTAGGCTAACGAAACAGAATCCTGCCAAGCCCTGTTACACAGGCAGACCGTAGATTTGGAGACAGCATGAACTGAGCCACGCTTCTTGAACTACCTCTCCAGAAAGCAGCATTTTAGGAGTCCCTTCTCATAGCCAATGTTTATTCAATAAACTGGTTTACTTAAAAAAAAAATCTTAAAAAAATTTCAGATTTACAGAGAACTCTCATATAACCTTGGTGCATTTATCAAAACCAAGAGAATCTCAGGATTTTTTTTGACAGGAAAAAAAAAAACTATTACTAATTTGGCAGTCTATACCAACTCCTTCCCTTAATCCTGAGGACAGTTCTGCTAATTAATCTCATAGGATTTTTGCCTAGATTTCCAAGATTGTTACTCTGTAGTGAAAATCTTGTGTAAGGTTTGGAAATTTACTCTTATTTAACAAAACCCTTTAGAGGGTGGTGCCAAGTGTGTGTGTGTGTGTGTGTGTGTGTGTGTGTGTGTGTGTGTGTGTGAGCATGAGAGGGGTCATTTTGCAGGGCTTAATTGCTCAGGGCTGAGGTTTTTTCCAGATATACAGAGGAAGAGATGGGATAGGGAAGGAAATCACAACACCAAAACTTCCTTCAGTGTGGTGAGGGTCAGGCTCAAAACTACTGCATATGTGCCAAAGCAGTGCACTGTTCAAGTGAATTATATATACTACTTTGTATTTCAGTCATAGGTCTCTCTCTCTTTCTTTCTTTCTTTCTTTCTTTCTTTCTTTCTTTCTTTCTCTCTCCCTTTCTTTCTTTCTTTCTTTCTTTCTTTCTTTCTTTCTTTCTTTCTTTCTTTCTTTCTGATAGAGATAGAATGAACGAAAGAGACCACAGCTCCCAAGCTTCTTTCAGAGTGGCAGGGGTTGGTCTCGAACCAGGGTTCCACACATGGCAAAGCAGAACACTAACTAGTAGCATCTAAATTCTTTTTTTTCCCTGAATATTTATTTATTTATTATTGGATAGAGACATTGAGAGTGGAGGGGGTGAGAGAAGGGAAAGAGACAGAGACACCTGCAGCCCTGCTTCACCACTTGTGAAGCTTCTGCCCTGCAAGTGAGGACCAGGGGCTTGAACTTAGGCCCTTGCACACTATGATGTGTGCACTTAACAAGGTGTGCCACTGCCTGGCCCCTGGGCATCTAAAGTCTTTATCCATCTAGATTCCCTGTTAGTAACAGAAACCAACTTTGCTCCTTTTAAACCAAAAAAAAGGCATCTATGGAAAGGTATCAGATAGAAACCCAAGAAAGATTCTCTTAGTTTTGACAGAAACTATAGGCTTGAAGCTGGCTAGGCAGCCAGAAGCTTCTTCCTAAGGCTGTAGAATGGATCAGGGAGAACGTGGCACTGTGTTAATTAATTAGCTCAGGGGATGCTGGTTCAATGTAGTTCTTTGGGTCATTAACTTCTGAGCCTAAGTCTAGATTGGTTGTAACTTGTAACAAAGCTCCACCCCTTTCTGAGCCCTAGCTGCAAGGGAGGCCTGGGAAATCATCTTCTCCTTTTGGGAGGAGAGGTTATGTGTTAATTTGCACCAGTACTGAAGGCCACCAAGCATAATACGAAGAAGAGAGAATTCTCAGACAGAAAAATCAGGAGTGTGTCAATGTCTTAGCAAAACAAAGTTAGGTCATCAAAGGAGAGGTTCTAGCTTTTGAGTTTCTGTGAAGACAAGAACATTGAACATTGAAGTGCAGCTCCACCATGCAGATCAGACTCTGCTGCTGAGTCACCTCTTTGGCCTTTATTTATTTTTTCCTGTAAGGTTTACTTCTTTCTGAGATAGTGAGAGAACAAGAGAGAAAGAGGAAGAAAGAGAAAGAAAGGAAGAAAGAACTTTAGTGCCGGCATATTTGGTGCCAGGAATCAAGCTAAGGACATGGTGCATAGAAGTCCTGTGTTCTACTGTTGAAATATCTTCCTGCCTTAAAAGGAGATTTATTTATGAATTTATTAAAAAGGATGGAGAGAGAGGGAGGAGGAGAATAAATGATAATAACAATAACACCACTGGCGTATGCAGTGTCCAGGATGAAATTCAAGACCTTAGGCATGTAAGTCCTGTACTCTTACCACTGAGATAGCTCGCTGGCCAACAGACCTCAGATTCTTATTTTTCTTTTCCAAGGACCCGGAAGTAAACTTTGTTACTGCAAATATCGGAAGTGATAAAAAAAAAAAAGACATGGGAAGAGCTGACAACTATGGGATAGTTTCACTTGTATGTGGAATACAGATAACGAAAGCAAAGTAACTTGCAAAAAAAAAAAAAAGAAAAAGAAAAGAAAAGAAAAATAGTAGCGAAATTGTCTTCTTGACTTTCTGGTAGCTATCAGGGGAGGGCATAGTCACGTGCACGTTTCTGTAGGTGTGAAATTATACCCCCCCCCCCAAAAAAAAATCTTACAATTCTGCAAATCAGTGTTAAATCACTGATGACAAAGGCTGTGGTTGTGCGCGACCTTTCCCCTCTCAGGTAACTTAGGGGATCATCTATTTAGCCCGTCCAAGTCTCTCTCCTGCCTTCTCCTTGTATCAGCTCATGTGATCTTTGGAAAGTGATTCTTTTCCTGGCAGCCAGTACCTGGCTCTCTTTCCTAGGCCACAGAGATGGGCACCTGGCCGGGATGGCTTCCTCTTCCTCGGGTTCCACTACTGGCCCAGGAATGGGAGCAGGGGCCAAGAGGCCGTTCCCTTTCTAACCAGCACTGATGGGGAGGAAGCTTTCTTTTCCAATCTTGTCTGTATGGCCATAGGGATGGAAACCTGGATGACCTGGTAACTCTCTGCCCAATGTGGGGTGTCAGTGGTCCAAAGAAACTAGAGCAAATATGGCTGCAGATACAGAGGTCAGACACACATGGACCGTGTAGCAAGTCAGGTCGAGCACATGCTTTCCATCTGGGTTCAGTCCCTAGCACCACAGGAAGGAGCACCATGGACAGCACCAAAGGAAACTCCTTGGGGAGTGAAACAGGGCCGAGGTGTCTCTCTCCCTCTCTCTAAAATAAAGGAGGAAAAATTTGACCCAGGCAGGCTGCTCAGTGGTGGTGATATACGTGCCCAAGACCCTGGATTCATTCTCTAGTGCAGAAAAAAACGGGGAGAGAGAGACAGAGAGAGAGAGAGAAGGAATGGAAGAAAGAGGATTGAGGTTGACTGTGGGGGAGGAGATCTTCCGAGTCCCTGATTGTATGGACCCTGTGTGATCCTTGCCCTCTTCTGAGAGATTAAATTCAGAAGGCATAAAGTCCCTGCCCTGTTTTCGGTAAAATAATTTACACAGGGAATTTTTTTTTTTTTTTTTTTTTTTTTTACTTTGCAAGCAGAGAACTCACCCCAATGACTAGTAGCCAGCATGTTTTACACCAACAGGCAAAAAAGGGTTTCCATAATCTGGAAAGAGCACACAGACTTGCTCATTACTCTTTGTTTCGTTTATTTATTTATCTAAATTGGGATTTGGCCATTGAGAAGGCAGAGACTCTTAGAGGATTGAAAAGGAATCTGATGGGTTGATAAGTGACACACAGTTTTTATGTCTTACCCACTGCCCGTAGGTATGTCTAGTTGGGGATTTTTTTAAAATAAGATTTTAAAAAAAATATTTATTCCCTTTTGTTGCCCTTGTTGTTTTATTGTTGTAGTTATTATTGATGTCGTTGTTGGATAGGACAGAGAGCAATAGTGAGAGGAGGGGAAGTCGGGGAGAGAAAGATAGATACCTGTAGACCTGCTTCACCGATTCTGAAATGACTCCCCTATAGGTGGGGAGCTGGGGGCTTGAACCAGGATCCTTAGTCTGTTCCTTGCACTTTGTGCCACGAGTGCTTAACCCGCTGTACTACTGCCCAACTTATTGGTTGGGGATTTTTGTGCTGAAATCAGGTTTGCTTCATTTCAGAGGTGCAAGTTGTGTGCTATTCTGCTGACTCAGAAGGTCTGTGTTGAGGTAAAAACTACGTATAAGATTTTGATGATGAGTTTCTGGACACAACTCTAGGCTGATGCTTTGAAGAAGTTTAGAAGGAGCGTGGTCCATGCTCTCGCTACTGAATCACCTAGATCAGGCAGGGAAACGTGGTTTATTTTTGTGAAACCTTGAAGGGTCAGCCTTAGATGACTCAAGACTCGCCTCCAAGGAGGAAGCATTCTCTCAGTGCATCTCCAGGCCACAGGAGTGTAGAACTTGCTAGTAGATCTCTCCCCATGTGAGTGCGTCATTTTTTTCCCCTCTTCTCTTCCTTGAACCTGGGGCTGGAGGCAAAGGCACTTGGCTCTGAGCAGCAAGTCTGCCTTTTCCAGGTCCGCGTTGTAAATAAACACCTTGACAGAATGGTGGAGGGAGGCCGAAGCAGAGCTCTGGGGGCTTTGTCAAGAGGGAAGTGAACAGCTCAGCTGTTCTGCAGGCCAGAATCGCTGAGCCTGCAGGATTACGGGCAGAAGGAGAAACAACTGCTCCTCCATGCTGCCCGCCTGCCTCCAGGTTGCCTGGCATCTCTTCAGATGCTCCCCCTGCTCCCCCGGGCATGCCCAGGCCCTGAGGAGGAAGGCATGGCAAGGTGCCAGCCTTAAATAATGAATGGCTCTCTCATTTGCATTCTTTTTTAGTGGTGCCTGTTTGCACCCAGCCTTGCAGGAACCCAGGGCCCGAGGACACAGGCCTTGGAGCCGGTTTGAGCTCTCTCCCTCCACTGTGCCTAGCTCAGGAAAAGGCAGAGTTCTCTTGGGTGGGTGGGTAGGCGGGCACACCATCTGGCTCTCTCCAGTGTACTGATTAGCTCCGGTGCTGGAGGTGGGTCTGCGAGCCTGGGATGGTGGCATCTCGGAGACAGATGCTGCGTTTCCGTGGAAAATGTGGCTTCCAGCCAGAGCACTAATCATGATGGCCTCTGAAGTGGTTTCAATCGTCTGGCGGAGGAGCCGCGCCTCTTATGTTGTTTGTACAAGCTGGTAGTTAGAGGTGTTGTGTACAAGATATTTGTAGTCATAATTTCTCCAAACAGGTTAAGGCAAACATTATGAGAATCAGCATATTAATGTGCTGTGTTTCAAATTAGAATTATAAACACACTTTCGTCATTGGAGGCCTAATCTACTAGGGAGAAGCCAGATGTTTAATGATGAAACCATTATTTAGTAGGACCTGTCAAAGTAAAACAAATTGTTGGTGAAGTGGGTGTGGGGGTGGGGTGGGGAGTGAGTGGGTAACCTGTTCCGTATGAGGAAAGGAGCTGCTTGGAGAGGGTTCTTGCTTGTGAATTTCCACATACCTTTTGCTGCTACTCAGAAGCCAGGGATTCTTCTAGAAATTTTGCTTGAAAATGAAAACATGTATTGCCCTAAATCTCCGACCGAATCCCTCTTTGAAAGTTGTTGCTGTTACTGGGAACTCACTTCTCCAGGCCCACATTTTTTTTTTTTTTTTTTTTTGCCTCTGAGGTTATTGCTGGGGCTCGGTGGTATGCGCTACCAATCTACTGCTCCTGGAGGCCATTTTCCCCATTTTTTTTGTTGCCCTTATTATTGGATAGGACAGTGAGAAATTGAGAGAGGAGGTGAAGACAGAGGGGGTGAGAGAGACAAGACACCTGCAGACCAGCTTCACTGCTTGTGAAGCAACTCCCATGCAATTGGGGAGCCGGGGGTTCGAACCGGGAACCTTACCCCACTCCTTGCGCTTCACGCCATGTGCACTTAACCCGCTGTGCTACCGCCTAACTCCCCTCCATGCCCACTTTCCCAGACCTCAAGACACAGAGTAAGAGAGGGAGACACAACACCACCGCAGCTTCTCCTAGTGCGGCGAGGGGTGGCCTCAACCTAGGTTCCCAAGTGACAAAGTAGGTGCCCTTCCTGGGAGCTATCCTGCTGACCCTCCCACAGCTATTTTAAAGAATTCCCATGCATTCATTTTCCCCTGCTGCTGGTTGGGTTTGGGGACTCTCTAGATGTTTGCAGATCACATGCCATGTCTTCCAATGAATTAACTGAGGTTGTTCTGCCATGTGAATTTGTTGTCATGATAGCAGTGAAAGGAATGGTGTCTTGAAGTGGTTAGCAACCAAGGACTTAGTGGGTATTTCACCTGCTTCTTCGAGCATCTGGGGCATCTCCTGTCCTGAAAGGGTCCAAAGGAGCCAGCATCTTACCTGGAGATAGGCAGTTCCTTTGCCCTGTCACCTTTGCCCTTAGAAGGAGCCAGAAAGAAATCCTCCCAGAGAGGTGAGAATTTATTCTGCTGCTGAAGACATCATTTCTGCTAGTGACCTCACCTTCCTAGAAAAAAAAAAACTTTTTATTTCTTTTTTTTTAAAATGACCAAATGTTAGAGCAGATATGGGAAAAAAAAAAAAAAAAAACCAAAAACCCAAGACTCTCCCTGGAGGGACTATTGTTAGGATTAAACAGGATCATGGAAAAGAGTGTGGCATGCAGGTAGGGGATGAGCAAAATGTGCCCAGTATACATGTGTTTCTAAATCTTGATTCTGGCCTTCATCCTCTTCTTGTCTTAGCTCATTGCATCCAACCTGTTAGTTCTTCTGATTTGTCACACTTTCTGCCTTGAAACTGTCATCTTGTGAAGACACCTATCTATATAGGTGCCCTCCCCAGTCCTTGTGAGTTTTAAAGACTTTGATTATTGGGTTGTCAGAAAAGTCGTAACACATGTTTGCATGGAGAAATACATCATGACTTTCCTGACAAGCCAGTATTCTTCCTCCCCCCCTTTTACTCCCTTGGGGTTCTCTCGTCTATCCAGGCTAGAGAACCCCAAGATTTAACCCACCACACTACCCATTGCGTCCTCCATTCCAGGAGCCCTGCTCAGGTCTTTCCCTGACTCTCTGCTTTCCTTTCTTTCTCTCTTCCTCCTTCCTTCCTCTCTTCCTTTCCCTCGTTACTTTCTATCTTCCTCCCTTTTTGCCTTTTCTGTTTCTTCCTTTGTGGGGCCAGGATTCTAGCTGCGCATAGTCTTACCACTCAGATTCTGAATGAGAAGAATTATTAGTGATATAATACTGACTGACAAAATTATGAGACAACAAGCGTGCATACAATTCTCTGTGGGGTGCAGAAGATGGGAGTTCTGAAATCTGTAATTGCTTCTCTGCTGGAACATGGGCATTGGCAGGTCAGTCCATACCCCCAGCCTGGTGATTGTGTTTTGTTACTTTGTTTGCTTACAAAAATATCTTAATTATCTTTTTTAAAAAGACCTATTTTAGAATTGCTTTGAAAATAAGGATGTCACTGGCAAACCAGTCTTCTTCGTTGGCATACAGTAGTACAGTAGGGTAGCCATGCTGTGTGTGTGTGTGTGTGTGTGTGTGTGTGTGTGTATTGTGTGCCAAGTATTATGTCATGGGCAAACACTCGTGATTGGTGTAATAAGTACTTGCATGGTTCTTTGTGACTTGAATCTCAGCACTAAAATCACAGCTGATGGTGAGTCTATTGGGTAGATTATCTCCTGGCTCTTTGGGGCCGCTTGTTAAACTCCCCATTTCCCTGCACCTGATGACCCCCGGGTCCTAGGGAAGTGAAAACACCCATTGAAAGTGAGCAACTTTATCCCCGAGCCTTGCACATTAGAAGGATCATCCCCAATGTTTCTGAATGACTTAAGGATGTGAAAAATATCTTTATTTTCTATTTGATGACACTTCTAGGTAATGTGGGGAATTATCGAATAATACTTTCGCTGGGAAAGGATTTGACTCCAAAATAAAATCAAGCCAGATTCTCAGCTGTTGCCTGTTAAGTGCCCATTTGACATTCGAAATGGTCTGAACTTAGTGATTTGGAGAACCCACAACCCACGGCGACAACTTCCATCCACTCAAAGGCCATTTGCCCATGACTGATGAAAGAGCTCATTTTGCTTGGGAGGATTGACTCGGAGCAATTGGGGATGAGGACTTAAGCCCCGGTGTTGGAGGACTTGCAGTGCAAGTCCAAGGTCCAAATTTGTGTTCATTTTAAGATCAACATTCTTGGTGCTGCTTTTGCTGAGAACATTCACGATGGGATAAAGACAAATTAATGTAGACAAATGGTGCGGGTAAGACTGATCAATATTTTTTGGCCTTAGGGGGGGCCCTACATATGCTGTCTAACCACAGGGTACTGACCTTGGACCCTGGCTCTGTTCTCCATGGTGTTGTGACCTTGGGCAGTTGCTCAACCCTTCCTGGCCTTGGTCTCCTTAGCTGTAAGATGAAACTGGAAATAGTGTCTTTTGCAGAGGTTGGTGTGACGGTTGAGTGGGTTGCCCCATCTAAAGGGGGTCATGTGTGGAAAACACTGGTGGTAGGGGCTTGCTCTTTTTACCCCATTCTATTATGTGCATGTGTGTCCGTGAGACGGAGGTAGAGATAGAAATAGAGATAGTCAACACCCATGTCTGGTGGAGAAGCAATTACAGGAGCCAGGCCTTCCATTTCTGCACCCCATAATGATCCTGGGTCAATGCTCCCAGAAGGATAAAGAATAGGAAAGCTTCCAGTGGAGGGGATGGGGTACGGAACACTGGTGGTGGGAATTGTGTGGAATTGTACCTTTCTTATCCTGTGGTCTTGTCGATCATTATTAAATAAAACGAGAAAAGAAAATAAATCGAAATAGGGAAAGCAGGCAAGAAAGTGCAGCTCTTTCCTTGAAGGAAAACTTCCAAGGTGAGAGGAAGTAAAATTACGGTGAGGCTCAAGAGATTGAAAAAAAAATTGGTTTTAATTGTCTTTATTTATTTGTTGGATAGAAACCGTCAGAAGTCAAGGAGGGGGGAGATAATAAGGAGAGAGACAAAGACACCTGCAGCATGGCTTCACAACTCCCAAAGCTTTCCCCTGCAGGTGGGGATAGGATAGCTCGAACCTGGGTCCTTATGCGTTGTAATATGTGCTCTCAGCTAGGTACACCATCACCCAGCCCCAAGCTAATGAGATTCACATTTCTGATTTCTTCACTTGCATACATGCTTTTTATGTTAATTAATTAATTAATTAATTAATTAATTAATTTTAAAGACTTAGAGAGAACAGCCACCAGAGAGAATGAGAGGAAACCAGAGCATCATTCTGGCACATGCAATTCTGGGGCTCAGACCTGGCACTTAATAGTTGACTGTTCCATGCTTAAGCCACGGCACCACCTCCTGGGCTGCACTTAGTCTTTTAAAAAATCTCTGTGTGTGTGTGTGTGTGTGTGTGTGTGTGTGTGTGAGATCAGAGCCTCACTTGTATATGATTCCAACCTCTCCTGGGCTGACTTTTTCATATATTTTTTAAAATTTTTATTTCAGATAGAAACAAAGAAAAAGACACAATGATACTGCTCCACCAGCCATTGGAGGACCACTGGCGCTGTCCATGGTGTTCCCAGGTGGTGCTGGGACTCAGATGTGGAACCTGTTATGTACCAAGAAGATGTACTTTCCCTCTGGTGAGCTATCTCCTGGCCTCCATGCAGGCTTTCTAAATAGATACTTTCCTTATTTATTTTTACATAATTCTGTGTGCATTATCTTGTGCTTTCTTAAAAGAGGTCTAACAAATGACATGACTCCATAAAGACCAGAGTCTCCTTTGTCAGGCCCTCATTGTGAATGTGTTCTGGTACTTCCTCTACTGGGGTGCAGATTTCAGCAGCTGTCCATTTAAGAAAGGCTCTTAGTGACTGCTGAAAATAAGACATTCCTTTTAAAGCACTCGTGTCATGTATGCTATGAGAGAGCGTGTTCCAGCAGGAATTACCTACAGGGAGGAGAATTAATTTGTGTCAATATAATATATTAGACAGTGGATTTATTTTTGCCAGGGGAAGCAGGCATCTAGAAGCTTTCTTGATGAGGTTTAATAATTTGTAGATTGAGCCACTGATGGGTGTCACATGGTGTTAGAACAACAACCCAGTGAAATAAGGTGCATCATCCTTGCTGAACAGCTCTGATCAGAACCCCAGTTCTATGAACATTTTTACTGCATTCGGTAAAGATGGTGAATTTGGTTTTTATAGTGTTGTCTGTTTATCAACCCAAGGAAAGTTATGTTTTCTTTAAGGAAAAGAGGCATAAGTCATCGTCAGCAGGACGAAACGGGGCAGGTATTTCAGTAGAGATATTCAGAGCTTGTGGGTAGAACCATGTGAATGAAGCCCATGACATACAGATAGTGTGACCCTTTCTACTTAAGAGATACAGACAGATTCTTAGAGGGAAGAAGCCAATGAGTGCAACACATTCACTGAGAGACGTGTCTTGTTGTAAGCCCATTCTAATGAAGGACACATACACACTCACACTTGCAGACTGAGAAAGGATGAATGAGTAGAGGTTGACAGAGGAAAAAGTGCCAAGGAAAAAGCAGTTTGAAATGGGGACGAGAAAACTAGAAAGGGCTTATATGCAAATAGAAAGCAGTGGCAGCTGAGGCTGATATTTTAAGAGAGGGAAAAATGAGAGAATGGAGTGAGTGCAGAAGTGAACTAAAGTTGAAGAACTGTTTGGGGGTTATAGCTTCACTTCTGAATACCACTAGAGCTGAGTAGGAAAAGATTTGTCAGAGAGAAGCAAGGGGATAGGACTTGACCAGAGAGGGACCATGGACAGACCAGACTCCCAGGGTCCTAAGCCCATCTAAAAGGTAGTCTAAAAGTTTGTCTCTTCAAGACGACCACTTGCATTAACAGAGTTTGAGATGTGCTCTCCTGCCTTGTAGTCTCTCCTCATGTGAATTTTTCTGTGCATTGCATGTATTTATGTTCTTGGTGTGTCAGCTCACATTATGGATTTGATTGGTCACAGTAAATACTCACTTTTTTTGTTGTTGTCATCGTTGGAACATGGAGTTCACATATATCTTGCAGTGACCAGATTTCTGCAAACACGATACTCAGGCTTCTTTTCTAAGTGGAGAGATAATACATAAAAATCCATGGTTTTAAGAAAACCCCTGATTATTTTCTTGACGAGGAACAATGCAAGTTACTACTGGTGATAGATAGCCACATACCTGACCCTTTGATAGCTGTGGTAAAATTTTAGAAGGCCGCGCCTTGTTTCCAGTTCCATGGTGATGTACTGAGCTCATCCACTGATACTCTGCTGTGTTCTTTAAGCCCCGGGAGCTGATTGTGAGCATGTGTTCTCAGCCTCGCCTTCCGTGACATCGTCTTGGGTGCTTGATATTTACCCCCGATGGGGATTCCTACACCATGGTTGGTAGCAAGCACCACAAGTCAAAATCTTCCCCATCTTAGGAGAGCCAGCTATGGGATGTTTGCCAGAATACACACATCACAGTGCAAGGCTTTGGGATAGGTGATGAGTTAAAATGTGAGTCCTTAACGACTCTGGGACTTGGTAGACAGAATGAATGATGGCAGTGAAGATGACAGTAACAAGCACTCTGGTGGGTCACTCATATTTTACTAGAGTGCCACAGAGATTTGTCTATTTAATCGTTAGCAAAAATCTTACCACTTTGGGCCCTTCGATTATGTTCAATTTTAGATAGGGCCAAGGCTCAAAGATGTTTAAGACAAGGCGATAACTCACCCAGTAGAGCACATGCCTTGCTGTGTATGCGATGCTAGATTTGAGACCTGACACCATATAAGAGCACCATGAGGGAGTCGGGTGGTAGTGCAGCGGGTTAAGCGCATGTGGTGCAAAGCGTGAGGATCCCGGTTCGAGCCCCCCCGGCTTCCCACCTGCAGGGGAGTCGCTTCACAGGTAGTGAAGCAGGTCTGCAGGTGTCTGTCTTTCTCTCCCCCTCTCTGTCTTCCCCATCTCTCTCCATTTCTCTCTGTTCTATCCAACAACGACAACATCAACTACTACTACAAAAAAAAAAAAAAACCAAAAAAAAAGGGCAACAAAAAGGAAATAAATAAATAAATATTTAAAAAAAAGAGCATCATGCATGGTATATTATGCTGCTGTGTTTCTCCTCTCTACTTACCCCTTCCTAAAAAAAACAAAACAAAACAAACAAACAAAAAAACAGAATGAAAGAGAAAAAGATTGAACAAAAGGAAGAAGGGAAAACTGAGCCTGGGAGACCACTCAACGGTACTGTGCGTGATGTCGGACAGGCTGTGTGTTCATTCTTGGCACCTCATTAAAAAAAAAAGAAAAATTAATAACTTGCCTGCTAGGTATCTTCCTTTCAGGTGGGTAGTAGGTTGGAGTTCGAGTCCAGGTAGTCTGTTTATGTTAAAGACAGTAAGACCAAATCAGGTGTCTGAAGAGAGAAACACAAAGCACTAGGAAAGAGGAGCCAAGGGAAGAAGAAATCTTTTCTGTAAAAGGCAGGAAAGTCTTCATAGAGAGGGGAGACTGTGAGTGGGATATATGCCAGAATGAAGGCAGTTGGAGATGAGTGCAGAGTTGGGGTGATGTGGGCTGTGTATTCAGTCAAGCGAGTGCTGTGATTTGGCTGGGGCCATGCAGCGGGAGGAATAGAAGTAAAGCTGCAAAGATATACAGACGGGGGGGGGGTGGGGTGCAGGGGTGGCAGACTGTTGGGAGATGCGGACTGTCAAAGACATCTGAGCTTGATTGAATGTCTTCTCAGTTGCTCACCTGAGTTGTGGTCCACTGGCTAAGATTGTATCCCGACATCTAGAATCTAAATGCATTTGCAGTGTAGACCAATGAAATCTTAAAGCAGCTAGTCTTTTTTTTAAATTTTATTTATTCCCTTTTGTTGCCCTTGTTGTTTTATTGTTGTAGTTATTATTGTTGTTGTTGTTGGATAGGACAGAGAGAAATGGAGAGAGGAGGGGAAGACAGAGAGGAGGAGAGAAAGATAGACACCTGCAGACCTGCTTCACCGCCTGTGAAGCGACTCCCCTGCAGGTGGGGAGCCGGGGTTCGAACCGGGATCCTTATGCCGGTCCTTGTGCTTTGCGCCACCTGCGCTTAACCCGCTGCGCTACAGCCCGACTCCCATCTTTTTTTTTAATGAATATTTATTTACTGGTTACAGGGTTATCACTGGGGCTTGGTGTCAGCACTATGAATCTACTGTTCCTGGAGGCCATTTTTCCCCCAGTTTTATTGGATAGGACAGAGAGAAATTGAGAGTGGAGGGAGAGAGACAGATGGACACCTGCAGCCCTGCTTCAACAGCTTGTAATGTGTGCCCCCTGCAGGTGGGGAGCCAGGGGCTTGAACTGAGGTTCTTGTGCTGGTTCTTGTGCTTTGTACTATGTGGGCCTCCACCCAGCCCCCCTTCTCACTGATTTTTTTTTTCTTTTGGTCCAGTTCCGAGTTATTTGAAAGGTCTCACCTTATTATTTATTTTTTTTCCTCCTCCAGGGTTATTGCTGGGCTCGGTGCCTGCACCATGAATCCACCGCTCCTAGAGGCCATTTTTTCCCCCTTTTGTTGCCCTTGTTGTAGCTTAGTTGTGGTTATTATTATTACCCTTGTTGACACAATTCGTTGTTGGATAGGACAGAGAGAAATGGAGAGAGGAGGGGAAGACAGAGAAGGGGAGAGGAAGATAGACACCTGCAGACCTGCTTCACCGCCTGTGAAGCGACTCCCCTGCAGGTGGGGAGCCGGGGGCTCGAACCGGGATCCTTACGCCGGTCCCTGCGCTTTGCGCCACATGCGCTTAACCCACTGCGCCACCGCCCGACCCCCATGGTCTCGCCTTATTTTTATGATAAGCTCTAGTGACGTTTTCTTGTGGGAACAGGCCCTCACACATACGTAACACCACACTGAGCAGCCTCCCTGGGTCAAATTTTTCATTCCTTTATTTGGAAGAGAGAGAGAGAGAGAGAGAGAGAGAGAGAGAGAGGACATACACCACGACAGTGCTTCATCATTCAGGGGGCTCTCCTACTGTTCTCCATGGTGCCCCCATGTGGAGTCAGGGCTCGAACCTACGAGGCTCCTATGCATCAGAAGGCATGTGCTCTGTCAGCAGAGCCATCTCCTGCTACCCACAGTAATTCCTGAGATGGTTTTATCTGCTACTGTCTGCTGGATAACCCCCATTATGCTGGCGGGAGTAAGTGCTTCAGCCTGCACTGGCAGAGGCACGTGGGACTGTAGGACATTGGAGAAATTCATTCGTTGCATTAATTTAGCATGGGAAAGCTAAATTTTACCCTAAACGTATCTGTTTGTAATGTCAAAACGGCTTCATTTCTCACCTCCCCTCACCGTCTCTACTTAGATTTTGACACTTGAACGCGGTCTCTTTTTTTTTTTTTTTTTTTTTGCCTCTCTTCAGGGTTATCGCTGGGCTTGGTGTCTGTACCACAAATCCACTGCTCCTGATGGCCATCGTTTTTCATTTTTGTAGTTTGTTGGATAAGACAGAAAGAAATGAGGCGGAGATGACAGGGTGAGAGAAAGATAGACACCTGCAGACCTGCTTCACCGTTTGTGAGCTGACACCCTCCCCCCTCCAGGTGGGGGTCCTGGGGCTTGAAGCGGGATCCTTGAGTGGGTCCTTGAGCTTTGTACTCTGTGTGCTTTACCTGTCGTGCCACTGCCTGACCCCTAATACGTTCATTTTTATGCTACCTCTGCGTCTCATATTTTCAAAACCTTTGCTCCTTCTCCCCTTCACGTTTCACCTTCTCAGACTGAACAATCTTATGATTTATGGCTCACCAGGCTCTTTGTGGTTCTTCTCCACTTACCATTTTTAGGACTTGCCTTAGCTCTGTCTCTCTCTCTCCTGGGATTGGTTGGGGTCATCATGCCACCCTCCCCCCCCCCCCCCCCCGTATATTTTGAGAGATGAAGACAGCACTTGTATCTACTTAATCAAAGTCTTTTTTTCCTCTTTTGTTTGTTTATTTATTTATTATTATTGAGTAACGACAGAGAGAAATTAAGAGGGGAAGGGGAGGCTGGAAGAGAGACACCTGTAGCCCTGCTTCACCACTTGTGAAGCTATCCCCCTGCAGGTGGGGATCAGGGGCTTGAACCTGCGTCCTTGTGCGTTGTAATGTGTGCTCTTAACCAGGTGCGCCACTGCCTGGCCCCTGTCTTTTTTTTTTTTTTGCCCTCCAGGGTTATTGCTGGAGCTCTGTGCCTACACTCTGAATCCACTGCTGGCGGCATTTTTTTCCCATTTAATTGGATAGGACAGAGATAAATTGATGGGAGGGGAGATAGAGTGGGGGAACGACAGAGAAACACCTGCAGACCTGCTATGTCGCAAGTCAAGCATCTCCCTGTAGGTGGGGAACTCAGACCCTGATCCTTGTTCATTTCCTGGCACTTCGTACTGTGTGTGGTTAACCAACCAGGTGCGTCACTGCCCCCCCCACCCAGTGTCTTTAATGCTCAAGAAGGAAGGACAGGGGGTAGTATTAATTCTCTTATATTTGGAGCAAAGGTTCTCAGAAAAGGTGCTTATAAATGTTTCACATTCTTTTTTATTATTTATTTATTTATTTATTCACTTTTGTTGCCATTGTTGTTTTATTGTTGTAGTTATGATTGTTGTAATTGATGTCGCTGTTGGATAGGACAGAGAGAAATGGAGAGAGGAGGGGAAGACAGGGGAGGGAAAGATAGACACCTGCAGTCCTGCTTCACCGCCTGTGAAGCGACTCCCCTGCAGGTGGGGAGCCGGGGGCTCAAACCAGGATCCTTACGCCGGTCCTTGTGCTTTGCGCCACATGCACTTAAACCCACTGCGCTAGCGCCCAACTCCCTATGTTTCACATTCTTGTGGCGTCTAGATCATACACAATATGACTTTCTTTCTCCCAAGAACTGTGGAGAAAGTTCTCACCCAGGCTCCCTGGCTGAGAAAGATTGGTGAAGTCAGTACATGTTTAGACTTGGACTCTAAACCATCCACGAGCCTGCTGTCCGCAGGAATTCTCTGTGGGCTTAATTTTGCATGCCCGATTGTTTGCTGTAAGTTCAGACAAAACCGGAACTGGAGTTTGGATCGCTACTTCGACATCTTAATAATCAAGAAGCCCAAACATTCACAAGGAGGCGATGTTACTTACTGGAGATGGAAAAATCACTGTAGTTTCTGAGACTAGCGCAGGATTCTAGATGAGAAGACTGATTTTCAAACCTCAGCTGATCTGCCAACTTCCTTGGTAGGAAGAGACAGGATGACCTCCAGGCAGGTTTGATCTGTACCGGGAAAAGGCAGAGTCTAGTCTTTGCTCGCGAGTGAGCAGTGATAATGTGTTCTCTCCCTTTCTTCAAACTTCCTCCTTCAATTAATGTAAATACGTTAATGGGATATGATCTCCCTAATAGACAACACAGATTGTAGCAGGGGTGAGACTGGGCCTAATGGTTTCTATAACATGTTTAATTTCTGATGTTGCTGTTAAATGTGGAAGAAAATTAGTCACATTTAGAACCATCTGTTTCCAAAAGTGGTTAAAGTGTGGATTGCCTCCGATTAGCTATTTGACTGCTTATGATGTTCCAAGTTGTGGCATGGGAGGATTCTTTCTGTTCCCTTTCCCTGTCTTCTGTTACATATCCTGCTTCTAGAAAATTAGGATTAAGAATGTCAAAGGAAATCCTGCAGGTGGTTTGGTCATCATGATGTGAAAATGAATCTGTGAGTATTTTCCTCTTCAGTCCAAAGCACCTTATCTTAATTCAGGTACAGTTACAAACTGGGAATCCTATAATGATATATTTGTAGTCCTCAATAATAAGAAGCATTGTGTGATCAATAGAGAGGTTGAAGAACGAATGTGATGCCCTGGGCAGTTTATCTCCTGGGCCACTGGTGTTGAGGTGGTGGGAAGAGGTGGGGGACAGTGGGGTCAGTTCTGCATATGTATGCCTGCCTTTCAAAGAAAGGCAAAAAACAAAGCACTTTTTATTGGGGAAATTGTATTTTGTAAGATCGTTGCCTCAGACACAATTTCACATCTCTCTACAATGTGTCATCCCCCCTCTCACCGGCAAAATATCATCTCCTTAAGTTGTATACAAGATACAAAGCCCCCAGATCCAGGTATCCCTCCTCCCCGCTTCCCCACTAGTGCCCTCAACACCTGCTAATATGGACCAAGAATTTGTTTATAGTTCAGTCTCTGGAAACTGGTTATTTAAGCTGTTGTGTAGAGTTGGGAAGTAGCTAAAATTATGGTCTTTTGAAAATTAAGAAAGTTGGGGCCGGGTGGTGATGCACATGTGACAATACACAAGGACCCTGGTTTGAGCACTTGGTCCTCACTTGCACAGGGGGAAGCTTTGCACCACCTGCGCTTAACCCACTGCACTACCACCTGACTCCCAGGGGGAAAGCTTTGTGAGTGGTGAAGCAATGTTGTAGGTGTCTCTTTCTCTCTCTCTTTCCCCCCTCCCCCATCCTTTCGATTCCTGGCTGTCTCTATCCAATAAATAAAGATAATTAAAAAATTTAAAAGAAGTTGGAGAAGTTCTCTCCAGTACCACCGTGGGTAACATCCCTCCCCCATTGAGCTCTCTCAAATGAACTTGGAAATAAGTTGCTGACAACTTGTTCAGTAACCCTGCCTGACAGTAATTTTGAAATTGACATTTTGTACCTACACAGGAGGTGGAATTGATTGTGTGCAAAATTCCTAAATGGCAGCTTTTTATGGTGCAGTTTACAGAACAAATGTGGATGGAGACACCTTAATTGGGCCACTGCAAAACAATGAAATGGCCCCTGATTCTTGCATGATGCAGAATCGTCAAGAAACAGAAATTTTTGGGTATAACGGCAGAGCCAAATGGCCAGCTGCCCGTGGAATCTCATAAAATGGGTAGGCTCTGCTCCAAAAAAAGTTGATATGACTGAGGGTCGGGCAGTAGCACAGCGGGTTAAGCACACATGGCATAAAGCGCAAGGACCAGCGTAAGGATCCCAGTTCGAGAGCCCCCGCTTCCCACCTGCAGGGGAGTCGCTTCACAGGCAGTGAAGCAGGTCTGCAGGTGTCTGTCTTTCTCTCCTCCTCTGTCTTCCCTTCCCCTCTCTCCATTTCTCTGTCCTATCCAACAACGAACGACATCAACAATAATAACCACAACAAGGCTACAACAAGGGCAACAAAAGGGGGGGAAAATGGCCTCCAGGAGCAGTAGATTCATGGCGCAGGCACTGAGTCCCAGCAATAATCCTGGAGGCCAAAAAAAAAAAGTTGTGACTGGCTTCATCTATACTCCATAGACACCCTCTGAATTACCTCCCCAGCCTCTCTCTTCCTCTTCGTTGTAGCCTAATCTGCCCTTAGATATCTGAGGGCACTCCATGGTTGGTGAGGCAGTGGTAGGGAGTCTTTCCCTTTTGGTGTGTCTCTTCTCTCTCTACAATAAATAAATTGGTAAATAAATAAATCTGTTTTGTTCAAGATCTTTGCAATGCTTTAGTTTGTGTTATCAACACAGCTCCCCCCCATATACACTTTCTGGGTGTTCCACCATGTTTTGCTGTTCATTTCCCTAAGCAGTTATTCTGTTCCCACTAAGGGTCAGCAGTGTACAGGACAGTGGAAATAAGAGTAATGACCTAGCCAGAAAGGGAGTTTACATACACTGTGAGTGAAGCAATAGGTTACAGTGGTGCTGAAAGTTCAGGGGGAGAAGTGCTGTGTGCTGCATGGAATGAATGCAGGAATAACCTGATCAGGCTATATTGAGTCTCCATAAGTCATTACAAAAATGCAGGGCTTGGGAGGTTGCGAAATGGATAAACCAATGGACTCTCAGACATGAGGTCCTAGTTGCTGGCTTTGAAAGTGACTGGGATCCATGTGGATTCAGTCGGCTAGGAAGGATCGTCAGTTTCCCCAATGGATGGGTACTCACGAGATGCACCACGGGAAGGTCGATCCAATGCACCCCAATAGCTCCTACACTATTTAATATTTACATCAATGACCTCCCAGAAACTTCTTCAAGGAAGTTCATCTACGCCAATGACATCTGCTGTGCAACTCAGGCATCAAAGTTCGACATCCTCAAGGAAATACTCACGAAAGACATGTCTCTGATATCTGATTACTGTAAAAAATGGCGACTAATCCCTAGCACTGCAAAAACGGTATCTGTTTTCCATCTACACCATGCCTCGGCCTCGCGTGAGCTTAATGTGCAGCTTGGCGGTACGAGAATCCGGCATGAAGCCCAGCCAGTCTATCTTGGCGTTACTCTCGATCGCACTCTGTCATTTCATGAACATCTCATAAAAACTGCAGCAAAGGTGGGCGCGAGGAATCACATCATTGCAAGACTGGCCAGCTCCTCATGGGGCGTGAGCGCTTCCACACTACGATCATCCTCTCTGGCATTATGCTATTCCACTGCAGAATACTGTGCCCCAGTATGGTTCCGTAGCCCCCATGTCCACTTGGTCGATTCCAAATTATATTCCTCCATGAGGATAATTTCTGGAACCATCCGTTCCACCCCGGTTCCATGGCTGCCAGTTCTTAGCAACATCACCCCACCAGATATTCGTCGGGATGCAGCATCATCTAAGTTCATTTCCCACGTCTACGCTCGACCGGACCTGCCAATATGCACGGATATCTTCGCCCACCCTGTCCAACGCTTGACGTCTCATCACCCAATCTGGTCCCCTACGCCTACACTGAACTTCTCTGTTCCAGACTCTTGGAAACAGAGTTAGCAGTCAGCTGAGGTCAAGAACAAACACCTCATCACAGACCCCTGCAAGCATCAACCCGGCTTTGACCTAGCACGTTAGGACTGGGCCCTCCTCAATCGCTATCGAACAGGCCGTGGCCGGTGCGCCGCTATGTTCCATCGCTGGGGAGCCAGAGACGACCTGAACTGCCCCTGCGGCTCCAGACAGACTGTGACCCACATAGTCAACGACTACCACCTCTCCAGATTCAAAGGAGGTCTCGAAACTTTACATCAGGCTCAACCTGATGCTGTTGACTGGCTACGGAAGAAGGGCAAACGCTAGAAGAAGAAGGTCCCTAGTTCAATCCCTGGCAGCACATGTACCAGAGTAATGTCTGGTTCTTTCTCTTTCTCCTCCTATCTTTCTCATGAATAATAAATAAATAAATAAATAAATGCAGAGGTTAATAGGCATTAGAAAACATCATTTAAAAATTTATTTTAATTTGCTAGGACAGAGAGAAATTTAGGGAGGGGAGGGAGGAAGGGAGGGAGAGAGTTCGACACCTGCAGCACTGCTTCACTCCTGTAGGTGGGGACTAGGGGCTTGAACCTAGGTCCTTGCACACAATAATATGTGCACTTAACTGGGCACGCCATCATCTGGCCCCTTGGAAATACTTTAAGAGATTAATTGGTGGGGAAGTGTAACTGCACATCCAGAGAGAATCGTGTGTGTGTGTGTGTGTGTGTGTGTGTGTGTGTGTGTGTGTGTGTGTGTGTGTGTGTGTGTGTGAATGTGTTAAGTTCTTGTGGAATGGAACAGGGCTTCTGAGGGGAGATCAGTGCCCCCTGCCCTGCCCTGCCCCGCCTCGCCCCGCCTCGCCTCTGTCTTCTAGGTGAACACCAAACTCACTGAAAAGGTGTCTTCAGGTTTATTTTGCCACTTGAGCTCTGGGGAATAGTGGTCCTCGTGGTCTGGGTTAGGTTTACCAAGCTATTAAAAGAAATAAGTATCCTGGGTAGCAAACTCCTCTTGCAGGATTTCACGGAGAGCTGACTTTGCCGGTCATTCCTTCGAGCAAATGTATTTGACCCTTGTTAGTTTCCTCACTGATTTTATCCTGTTGACTTTAGAGTATTGCAGTCTCTCTGGATTCACATTCTGATATCTACCAACTTGCCTCTGCTGTCTCGGTGTCATGTGGAAGTGGGTGAAATACGCGGCACCTGCCTTCGTCTTGTTGGATAAATCTGCTGTCCAGGATGGGGGCAGACACAGAACATTAGCGCTGATGTTCCCATATTGGAAAGGTGTTCAACTCAGCTGGAATTTCCAACTCTGTGCCATCGTGGATGCTGTTTCCTAGGGGAGCTGGTTATACAGCAAGGGAACAAGCTGGGGTGTCAGGATTCTCTACTGTGATGGCAAAAAGATGGTAAAAGACGAGCCCCATGAACAACAGAAATGAGCATGGGGCATAAAAGTGAGTGATCTGTCTTAGAATCTGCCAGATGGAGGACTGGTACGTCATGAAAATTAGAACTATTGGGTAGAGACAGAAATTGAGGGGGGGGGGATAGGTAGGGAGAGAGAGAGAGAGAGAGAGAGAGAGGTAGGGGAGAGAGAGATAGGTAGGTAGGGAGAGGGAGAGATAGATGGCGGGGAGAGAGAGACCTGTAGCCCTGCTTCACCACTGGCAGAGCTTCCCCCCTGCAGGTAGGGACCAGGGGCTTGAAGAGGGATACAACTCCATACAATCTTCAACACCAGAGTTCTGTATCCCATCCCCTCCATTGGAAGCTTTCCTAGTCTTTAGCCCTCTGGGAGCATTGACCCAGGATCATCATGGGGAACAAAAGGTGGAAGGTGTGGCTTCTTTAATTGCTTCTCTGCTGGACATGGGCATTGGCAGGTTGATCCATACCCCCAGCCTGTTTCTCTCTTGCCCTAGTGGGGCAGGGCTCTGGGGAGGTGGGATTCCAGGGAATATCAGTAAGATCATCTGTCCAATGAAGTCAGGTTAGCATCATGGTAGCATCTGCAGCTTGGTGGAACTCTGTGCCTCCTTTGTCCTTTTCAGCCTCTGTTTGCCAGCCTAAGGGTGGGTTATATGGTTCTGCCTTGGTTCCACTTTGACCTCTCTTGTATACTTCCTCCACCATTGGCCAGGAAATCCTGCTCTCACCCCAAGTCCCCGTTTTTAAAGCTGCCTCTTTGCAGAGCATATGCCAGTTCAAACTGCCATCTTGTCTCCACTCCCCTGACTTTGTTTTCCATCAGTGATCTTCCCTCTGTCTTGCTCCATTTGACTTTCAGTGATCTTTTTTTTTTTTTACAATCGACCCTATCTTGTTCAAGGTTTGTAGCCCATCGTGCACCAGGCTAAGACCTAGACTCTTGTGTATGAATGAGTCTACTATCTGGTCTCCCTTAGCCTGACTTACCTGCCTTGTTAATTTACATGCACACCGAATGTCTGTTTTTCTGAACTTGTTATGTTTCTCTTACTCTTTCTTTCTCTTTAAAAAATTTTTTAATGCTTATTTTCCCTTTTATTGCCCTTTTTTTTTTTATTATTGTTGTTGTAGTTATTATTGATGTCGTCATTGTTAGATAGGACAGAGAGAAGAGGAGAGAGGAGGGGAAGACAGAGAGGGCGAGAGAAAGATAGACACCTGCAGACCTGCTTCATCGCCTGTGAAGCGACTTCCTGAGGAGCCGGGGCATCAAACCGGGATCCTTACACTGGTCCTTGCGCCACGTGTGCTTAACTCACCGCTCCGCTGCACCACCGCCTGACTCCCTCTCTTACTCTTTTGTTTGCCTATTTCATTCACTACTTCTAGTTGAAAATCCCATTCCTCTCCCCAACAGTTCATTTTTCAACCCCCAAGGCTCAGTTCTGATGCCTGAGACTGGGTTCAGATGTAATTCTGTGTCTGATGTCATATTTTAGATTGACAGCCAGTTTTATTTCAACATACTCTAAAACTTCACATTTCATGTCTTCCTATCTCCACTTCATATTTCCAGTGTCTCATTTTACATCGTTCTTACATGTACACTTCAACTAATTCGTATGACTTCAGTTAGTTTTACTACTTTTGACTGGTCAACTACAGTCACAAGTCACTTAACAGGGACACACGTGTGGAAATGTGCTGTTATTTGATTCGGCTGTTGTGCAAACACAGCTAGGTTTGTAGTCACAAACCTAGTTGGGCCTGTGGTATATAACCTGTGATATATAACCTTATAGACAACTACCATTGTCTATAAGCTTCATTATCTATTAGATGGTTGAGCAATTTGGGATTGTACTTGAACTACATAGTTATCTTTTTCCAGTGAGATGCTTGCTTGTATTATCATTAAAATAAATAAATAAATAAATAAATAAATAAATAAATACCTTTTGTGGCCTTCATTTGAAGTTTATCAAACTTGGCAGGTTTATTTAAGTATATAATGACCAAGATGGAAAAAAAAAATAGCCTGGAGTAAAAGGCTAGCTAGCTAGACATGTAGCCAAATCATGAGTCTTTTTAAACATTCACCAGCTTTCAGATTCATGGTGCTTGGGGTCCCTGGAGTGAAGAGGTGAGAATCGAGAAAGGGTGCACAGGGGTGAACTTCCTCCAGTGGCTTGCTTAAGTAATCCCCCATACCCACAATCCCCTGTGAGTTTACAGTCTGTCTCTTGTATACTCTTGACATCAGCCTGATGTAAGCCATATGCTGATGATGCTCATGTCCCATAATTCCTTTCGCTCATAGTCAGTAATAAGTGTTCCCTACACTATTTATTTAAAAAAAAATTTAAATTATCTTTATTAGATAAAGACAGCCAGAATACAAGAGGGAAGGGGGTGACAGAGAGGAAGAGAGACAACTACAGCACTGCTTCACCAAAAGCTTCGCAAAGCTTTCTCCCTGTAGGTGGGGACTGGGGACTCGAACCCCGGTGCTTGCACATTGTAACGTGCACCCAACCAGATGAGCCACCATCTGGCCCCCACTGTATATCTCTTTTCTTGATGCAAATTATTTCTATTTTCAGTTTAGAGATATCCCTTTTTTTAAATATTTATTTTCCCTTTTGTTGCCTTTGTTGTTTTTTATTGTTGTTGTAGTTATTATTGTTATTGATGTTGTCGTTCTTAGAAAGGACAGAGAGAAATGGAGAGAGGAGGGGAAGACAGAGAGGGAGAGAAAGATAGACACTTGCAGACCTGCTTCACCGCCTGTGAAGCAACTCCCCTGCAGGTGGGGAGCTGGGGGCTCGAACCAGTATCTTTATGCCGGTTCTTGCACTTTGCCCCACATGCGCTTAACCTGCTGCACTACTGCATGACTCCCCTTAGAGCTGCCCAACTCCCCCATGAGATATCCCTTTAACGTGCTTATTTAACAAGGCCAGTTTCCCAATGCTGAATTCCGTTAGCATTTGCTTGTCTGGGAAATGCTTCATCTCCCTGCAGGTCTGAGGGGTAACCTTGCCAGGAGAGAATTCTTGGTTAGAATCAGGAGGATGGTTTGTGACAGCTGAGCTGGTTGCTCATGCCTTCCTCTGGGTGTTTCTCTTATCTGTCTACCTGCTGTTTCCAGTGACATGTTGAGCAGAGCTGGTTTTGTTGGCCTATCTCAGCTGCATGACAGTGTTTGAACTCAGTGGAGAAATGGAAAGGGAGCTTCAGGTATTTTGCACTGACAATGAAATGCTCTGATCTAAAAATGAGACAGGGTACTTTTTTCAGTCATATTACCCACCCAGCCACAGATGTCAGCAAGAATAATCCTAGCCTAGCATATCCTTGGAGTCAGGACATATAGTGAGCGGTCAGCTTTGGTAATGACCATGAGCTCAAACCAAACCTCTCTTAAAATGACAAAATCCAGGGGGTCAGGCAGTAGCACAGCGGGTTAAGTGCAGGTGGTGCGAAGTGCAAGGACCAGTGTAAGGATCCTGGTTCGAGTCCTGGCTCCCCACCTGCAGAGGAGTCTCTTCACAAGCGGTGAAGCAGGTCTGTTAGGTGTCTTTCTCTCTTCCTCTCTGTCTTCCCCTCCTCTCTCCATTTCATTCTGTCTTATCCAACAACGGTGACGACAACGACAACAATAACCACAACAACAACAACAAAACAAGGGCAACAAAAGGGAAAATAAATAATAATAAAAAATTATCAAATCTAGGAGCAAACAGTTTAAGATTTCCCCTTGGATTTTTTATTTCATATGAGAATAGATATTTAGGTGTGAAGGATAAGTGAAGAGTTGGGGGGGAGGAGTGGAGAGACGGAGACTGAACAACAGTCTGGTACATGTGGTGGCACTGAGATCAGAGCTTCAGACACGCAAGTCCCACTTTCCACACACTGAGCTCTTTCCTCTGACTCCCAGACAGTTTAATGTCTATTTGACCAGTCTTGCCAGGATTGAGAATGGCAGCAAACCCCTGTCAGTTATTAGGTGTTCTTGAGAATGCTTTATTCTGGCACTGGGCTTTATTTCGCTCATTTTACAGCCTTCCTGGGAGGAAGATAACACTATTATTCCCATGTTGCAAGTGAGAAAGCTGGGAAAGAAGGCACGGGGTGAGTAGTAACGAGGTGGCTTTCATTTGAGATTTATCAAACTCAAAAAAATCAGTGAGGGGGGAAACTATGGCCTGGGGCCTTCTCGAACCACCTCGGTGAGTCCCCAAAGCCTCTTGTGTTACCTCCTTGTCTCACAGAACCCGTGATGACGGCCACCCTCTGCCGCTCCGCACAGTTTAAAGTCACTGGGCTGCTTTCCAGAACAGAATTTAGCAACATTATGCCCTCGCAGTACGTGCGTTCAAAGCATCTCCGAGTTCCAGTCTGGAGATGAAACAGCTGTTCCCTGCAAAGGGCTTATACTGAAATGTAAATGAACAAGGACGTTAAAAAAAAAAAAAAAGGAAAGGAAAGGAAAGAAAGGAAAATACATTTAAGTTCTTGCCTTTTAAAATTTTTATCATATCCCATCCAGGCTTACTGTTTTTTGTTTAATCTTACCATTCCTTTTCTTCTCCCTTGCATGCTCTTTTTCTTAGGGATATGCAAACTTTATTAGTCAGCTCCTCTTTCAAGCTCTGCATGCTTTTGTGTTTGAGAATTGGGAATCAGGTACTTTTACTGTTTGTCCCGGGGCGGAGCTGAGCAGGAGGACGCTTTATGAATAATCAAGGTTGACATCTCTACCGTGGCTCCTTCATTATAAATATTGTTAGAGGAGCTGTGACCACCGTGGCTCCCGCGGAATCTGTGTGCAGGGGGACGCGGGCGCAGGAAGCCTTTGATTCCAGCTCTCTCCTGGCTGGCGCTTCACTGATGACCCCTGGAGGTGACAGGTCTCTTAGACTGAGTTGGCTTTTTTTTTTTTTTTTCCTTCAGAAAGTTTCTCTTCATTAGCATAAGTGTTTGGTCTGCAGGAAGCTGGGTTCATCTTGCCGACTCCAAAGGCTCAGAACTATAGTTAATATTAGTGCTTGTGCTTTGCCGTTGCTGCAGACCCTGACTTGGTGACGTTAACCATCTTTTCTCCGTCTGGATGTGTCAGAGCGATGTGGTTGTCCTTTCTTTTTTTCTTTCTTTCTTTTTTTTTGGGGGGGGGGACGGGGGGATGATAGTTTTCAAGGTCTTTAGCAGAATGCCTAGGCTCTACAAAAGTCTGAAATGACACGAGTATTCTTCCTCGCTCTCTACTCAGGCCCCCCCCGTACCCCAGTAATCTCTGGTCTTACTGTCAGTAAACCCCTATCTAGATTGTTCATGTTATCCCCCCCCTTTTTTTTCTTTTTGGCTTGAGATAGAGTATTTTCTTTCCTTTTTTCCTTCCTTCTTTCTTTTTCTTTTTCTTCTCCTCCTCCTCCTTTTTCTTTTGATTTAATAATGATCGACAAGATCATAGGATAAGAGGGGTACAGTTCCGCACAATTCCCACCATCAGAGTTCCGTGTCCCATCCTATCAATTAGAAGCTTTTTTAAAAAGTATTTATTTATTTATTCCCTTTTGTTGCCTTTGTTGTAATTATTGATGTCGTTGTTGTTGGATAGGACAGAGAAAAATGGAGAGAGGAGGGGAAGACAGAGAGGGAGAGAAAGACAGACACCTGCAGACCTGCAGTGGGTCCCAGCTTTGGTCTGCATCCAGAGAAAGCACTTGGTGAATCCAGAATAGATCTTTCCAGTGTAAAGTTTTCATTGAAGAAGAAAGATGTTAGTTAAGAGTGAAGGATAGTTTACAGAGAGACAAGGAGAAAAAATTGAATGCAACAAACAAATTCACAGCGCTCAGACTAGTTCACTTTTTTTTTTTGTGCATTCATTCCAGCCACTGCACTTTCCAAAGATTAAGATTTTCTTTGGAGGCATATTTAATATTTTTCAGTTATTAATTTTCTATGGGTCATGTGGTTGATCATACTCACAAGAACAGTATATCCACCTGGGCATTATTTTAGTTTCTATGTGGCATAACAAAAGTAGAAAATAAGTTATCCTTAGGTCTGGCTGTACTTTATATAGTAATTTGCCTTTTATTTTCATATTAATGACAAGAATAATTGTACTACAAAGTCATGGTTGAAATCCATTCATTTAGCGATCACAGATCAGGGTGATGACTGAGTGGAATTGTGTTCCATGTAGAATGATTCAAGGACATGGACAGCTTTGGTGTGTTCTCACTCATGTTTAAGAGGACATGGTCTGCGGTTTCAAATTTTTGGTGAACTGTCTCATGAGGGGTTCTGTTTGTTCCAAATGGAACCAAGGAGGTTAAGTAGGGTTGTGGATTAAAGTTACAGGACTGAAAAAAGTGACTTGGAAATAAGGAAGGCATTCCTTAAGGTGATGTGACAAGATGAAATATGATGTCCGTTATGAAGAGGTGAGTGCCCCATGGCTGGGAATATTGAAGCCAGGGCTGAACAACCACTTTCTTGTTCCCAATATTGTCAAAGACAATCAAATTCTGGATGGGGAGAACCCCAGAGATGTGTGGTCACACTCAATTCAAGTCCAAAATTCTAAAACAATTAAAAATATGTATTGACTTCAATTGTTTCAAATACTAGAGCGTTAACAAATTGATAAATAACCAACTCATCAAAAAAATTTGTTTTTTAAACTGGGGCCTGCAGGAATCTGCCTATTGTATGTACTACACTTCTCAAATTCAAATGCTGAAAGGTCCTGGTTTCCAAAGAGGTTGCAAATTTGATTGTATGTTATTGATTACTTTTTGGGGGATAAAAAGGATCCTTGAGAAGGAAAGATTTTCAGGAGGATTATATTAAAATTAAGGTGTCCTTGAGAAAAAAAGTGTGTGTGTGTTTGTGTTGGGTGGGGGTCTTGAATGTAGAGGAGTCCTTGTGTTTGTCATGAGTTTGTTATCTCAAGTTTATGATAAACAGGTTAAAGAAAGTGACTCATCATCCTGATGTCCAGAGAGCCAGTGCATAAAATATAAGAAAAAATGTGAAATTGCTTCCAGAAGGACTATAGAGAATGGAAGGGTCAGATTGTCCAAGGTTCTCTCTCCCTCTTGTGGCATTTCCTGTATGTGTAGCCTGGAGCATTTTGTTGAACCTACTGTGTTTGTTTTAGATGGTACTTGGCCTTCAAGAAAATATCTACAGAACAGAAAGTATTCTTTTTTTAAAAAAATTTCTTTATTGGGGAATTAATTTTTTACAACTTGTAGTATTTTTTTTTTGAGCTACTATTTTTTTATTGGGGAATTAATGTTTTACATTCAACAGTAAGTACAATAGTTTGTACATGCATAACATTCCCCAGTTTCCCATATAACAATACAACCCCCACTAGGTCCTCTGAATCCTTTTTGGACCTGTAATCCCACCCACCCGCCCACCCACCCCAGAGTCTTTTACTTTGGTGTGATATGCCAATTCCATTTCAGGTTCTACTTGTGTTTTCTGATCTTGTTTTTCAACTTCTGCGTGAGAGTGAGATCATCCCATATTCATCCTTCTGTTTCTGACTTATTTCACTCAACATGAATTTTTCAAGGTCCATCCAAGATCGGCTGAAAACGTTGAAGTTACCATTTTTGATAGCTGAGTAGTATTCCATTGTGTATATATACCACAACTTGCTCAGCCACTCCTCTGTTGTTGGACACCTGGGTTGCTTCCAGGTTTTAGCGATTACAAATTGTGCTGCCAAGAACATATTCTTAGTCTTAGCTGTCATAATGAGTATCACAGTAAGCATTTGGAAAGAGGTGGAATCCACCAGTGTCTGTGACAAAGCAGTTATCTTTCTGGTAACTTTAAAAAAAACTTTATTTTACTTGATAGAACAGAGAGACATTGAGAGAGGAATGGGAGATAGAGAGTGAGAGAGACAGAGAGACACCTGCAGACCTGCTTTACCATTCGTGAAGCTTTCCCGATGCAGGTGGGGACTGGGAACTTAAACTCGGATTCTTGTGCATAGTAACACCTGATTAAGTACATCTGCTTAAGCCCAGCCCTACAGTTACCTTCCTGGTAAGCAATCTTAACTGATAACTTTTTATCATATGGACTTGGCTTTCAATCCATTAGGACATGGCCATCTTTTTTTAAAATGTTTATTTATTCCCTTTTGTTGCTTTTATTGTCTTATTGTTGTAGCTATGGATGTCATCGTTGTTGGATAGGACAGAGAAAAATGGAAAGAGGAGGGGAAGACAGAGGGGGAAAGAAAGACACTTGCAGACCTGCTTCACCGCTTGTGAAGCGACTCCCCTGCAGGTGGGGAGCTGGGGCTCGAACTGGGATCCTTACGCAGGTCCTTGCACTTTCGCCATGTGCACTTAACTTGCTGCGCTACCGCTCGACTCCCTAGGACATGGCAATCTTATAACAATTATGTTTTGGAATTAAAGAGATTAATTAGGCATTGAAGTTTGGCTCTAGCAAACAAGTTTTGGTTGTTTTCTCTCTATAACAAATAATTGGAAAAGGAGTAGTGGGGGAAGGTGGAGTGGATGGTGACGGCTGATGGCCAGCAAGAAAGCTGCTTACTGGTGTAGGTAACGTAACATTGAAAGAGAACTAAATATATTCCCAACTGGAAGCCAAGTAGCTCAAGTGCAGGAAGCATTTTAACAAATGTTTGGGGGACGATGGCTTCTGGGAAAAGGGAAAGAGTTCTAAATGCCAGTGATTTCTTTCACAGAGGGTGGTTGGCATGACTGATTGAAAAGTGGAAATTCCAGTCATCATCGACTTGTTAAGTATTTACGCTGTCAGATCATTTATTTGATTGATGTTTCTACTTTGCACGTTGACTAACTGTGTTGGCTCAGGGTAGGCACAGCAGGAGTCACGTGCTGCTGCTCTTGTCACTCAGTAACTGCATTGACTTGTACAACCACTTGACTTACGTTGATCACATCAGGCGCAAACATAAATCATGACAGTCTGGTAATTGGTCCTTGGGCCTTTTCTGTCTGGAATGATTTCTTAGTCATCGTGGTGCTAATGATAGCACATTTTCAATGACTGAACAGCTCCGACCAATGCATAAAGTTTTCCACCCTAAAAAAAGATCTCAGGGTTGTGGAGATACAGAAACTCCTGCACTGCTGGTGGGATTGTCAGTCAATCCAACCCCTGTGGAGAGCAGTCTGAAGAAGTCTCAGAGAACTAGAAGTGGACCTACCCTATGACCCTGCAATTCCTCTCCTGAGGATTTATCCTAAGGAACCAAACACACTCACTCAAAAAGATTTGTGTATACCTGTTCATAGCAGCACAATTTGTACTAGCCCAAACCTGGAAGCAACCCAGGTGTCCAACAACAGATGAGTGGCTGAGAAAGTTGTGATCTAGATACACAATGGAATACTATTCAGCTATTAAAAATGGAGTCCCCTTCTTCACCTCCTCTTGGATGGAGCTTGAAGGAATCAGGTGAAGTGTGAGATCAGCTAGAAAGAGAAGGATGACGATGGGATGGTCTCACTCTGGGCAGAAGTTGAGAAATAAAAAAAGATAGGGGAAAAACACAAAGCAAAATTTAGATTTGGTGTGTTGCACCAAAATAAAGGCTTGGGGCTGGGGGCTGTGTTCATGTTCTGGTGCAGGATGGTGGGAGAGGAGCTAGGCTGGGGGTGAGTGTTGTTAAAATTTGGAGGCTCCAGCTGGCCGGGCTGGCTTCACGGGCGGGTAACAGAGACGACCAGAGACATACGGCTGGGCAGGGAAGCTGTATTTCTTTATTCAGGAACAACAATTCATAAACTAAACCAAACTAATCACCAAACAGAACTCTGCTGTCTCTTTGCAGCGGCGCAAGCACTCTCTCTTCCTCTGGAACTCAGGAACTCTCTCGGGGTTCCTTGGGGCGGGGCCAAGCAGGCCCGCGAAACTAACAGGACTGATCCAATTCTCTTGGTGGGGGAGAACTAGAACCCAATGTAAAGCATACAACAGGTGAGAGGTTTCTCAGAAAACTGAGAAACTTTACACATGTACCAACAACTATATTTACTATTGACTGTAAACCATTTATCCCACCAATAGAGATAATTTTAAAAGAAGATCTCAAAGTGGGGTGAGGTGGTAATGCACCCCATGAAGTGTGCCCATTATCATGTGTGATGACTCAGGTTCAAGTTCCTGGCCCCCACCTGCAAGGAGGAAGCTTCACAGAAGATAAAGTACTACCCAGGTTTCTCTGTTGCTTTCTCTCTCTCTCTCTCTCTCCCACTCCTAGGAACAGTGGATTTGTGCAGATATTTGAGCTCCAGTCATAACCCTGGTGGCAAAATAAATTCATAACCCAAATCATGTAAAAAGTTGACTGATCACTATAGGTCTGTCGAAGTGTGAATGTATTGCAAGGACATGGCATAGAGTGACTTCACTGAGAGAAGCTGTGCAAAGTCGTAATGAAGTAAGGCACAAAGACTGCATTTTTATTTTATTTTATTTATTTATTCCTTTTTGTTGCCCTTGTTGTTTTATTGTTTTAGTTATTATTGTTGTTGTTGGATAGGACAGAGAGAAATGGAGAGAGGAGGGGGAAGACAAGAGAAGGGGAGAGAAAGATAGACACCTGCAGACCTGCTTCACTACTTGTGAAGCGACTCCCCTGCAGGTGGGGAGCCAGGGCTCAAATTGGGATCCTTTTGCTGGTCCTTGTGCTTTGTGCCACCTGCGCTTAACCCGCTGTGCTGCCACCTGACTCCCGAAAAGACTACATTTTTAGGTTTCCAGATTGTCAGGTGGTTCCCACGACTTCTGGAATGGAGCTTGGATTGATTTCTGAGCAGTAGAAGATGGCAAAATGACAGGATGGAACTCTAGTGATTACATTACACTCTACAAGGCTCTGTCATGATAGCAGCAAGTCTGCCAAAATGTTTTCAAATCTTCCTTTCCTTTCTGACTTTGATGATGGAAGATAATTGCAAGCATATGAAATCTGCCAACATCCTGAGTGAGTCCAGTAGTAGAACCCCCAGATGGGCCCTCGCATCTTGATTTCAGTCTTGCAGGGGATCCAGCTGAGCTGGGCCTGAACTTCTCCTGCATAGAAACTGCGAGATGGTAAAGCTGTGATGCTTTAAGCCATTGAGTTTGTAGTAATTTCTTGGACCACATAGAAGACATATATCCGAGTCGTTGTTTTTAAATGAGATAATGACTACCACATTAGCATTCCTGCTGCAAATGCCACCACAATTAAATTTTCTTTCTTTATTAATGATTTACAAAATTATAAGATGACAGGGGTATAATTCCACACCACTCTACCACCAGAGTTCTGTGCCCCCTTACCCCCTCCAGAGGAAACTGCTGTAGTTCTCCAAAGGTAGACTGGATATGGGCTGACTATATTATCTGTTGTTTTTTTCTCCCATTTTAATATTTTCAGTTCTACAGCTCTGCCTTCATTTTTTCCCCCACTTTTTAAATTATCCTTATTTATTGGTTAGACACAGCCAAAGATCAAGAGTGTAGGTGGAGATAGACAGAGACCTGCAGCACTGCTTCACCACCCAAAACTTTCCTTCTGCAGCTGGGGACCAGGGACTTGAACCTGAGTCTTGGTGTATTGTAATATGTGCGCTCAACCAGGTTCACCACCACTCAGCCCCTCACTTCTTTTCACACCATACGTATTACTGGTTCCAGGTGTCGTTCCTTTTCTTCCCTCTCAGATAAGAGAAAGAGCACCTGATGTCCTTGGATGTTTTCCAGATTCTCATCCCTTTCAGTGGTGGTAGCAAAGATTCACGGTAACAAACATCCCGTTCCCAGTGGAATTGGGGTTCAGAGCCTTCTGTGCTACAGCCTGACTCCCGGAGAAGCCAGAACTCCTTCCTTCCACTCCCCAAAAACAAAGTTGGTCCATATTCCCAGATGGGGGAAATGTCAATGGAAAACTGCCCCAAGATTGCAGATATGGGTTGACTATTATTCTATTAACTGTCTGTATTTATTTGCCTATTTTTTCCTGATGGTCCTGCCTTCTTTTCCTTTCTAAGTCACACCTATACCTATTACTACTTTTGAATCCCCTTCCTTTTTTTTTCTTTCTTTTCTCTCTCTAGGTCTTGATGGAGTTGGCGTTCAGAGCCCTCTGGTCATCTTCCCCTATCACTTCTCCCCCTCTGCGAGTATGGACCAAAATTCTTTATGGGCTGCTGGGTGCCTGCCCCCTCTCTAGACTAAAGTCCTGCACCTTAGAGCTCTGTTCCCAATTGACTTAGTACAAGGTGAGGTTTTCTTTTGGAGGATACTGTGCTGATTCTCCCTTTTTTTTTCTTCTTCTTCTTCTTCTGGGCCTCGGCTTCTTTTTTAAGGAGTCCTTGAGATGTTTTGGGGTAGCCTTGCTTTATGTGCCACCACCTGCTCCCACATAAATTAACTGTCCAGTAGAGAAACAGTTATGGAAGCCAGAACTCCCACCTTCTGTACCCCATAAAGAATTTTGGTCCGTACTCGCAGAGGGGGAGAAGTGATAGGGGAAGATGACCAGAGGGCTCTGAACGCCAACTCCATCAAGACCTAGAGAGAGAAAAGAAAGAAAAAAAAAGGAAGGGGATTCAGAAGTAGTAATAGGTATAGGTGTGACTTAGAAAGGAAAAGAAGGCAGGACCATCAGGAAAAAATAGGCAAATAAATACAGACAGTTAATAGAATAATAGTCAACCCATATCTGCAATCTTGGGGCAGTTACTGTAGCTTCCAGTGGAGGGAGTGGAGTTACAGAACTCGAGTGGAGGGAATGGTGTTGAGTTATACCTCCATTGTCTTACGCTTTTGTAAGTCAGTGTTAAGTCACTAATATAATTAGAAAAAGAAAAATTGTTGACTACTCTTTCCTTTTGCAGTACTGTATTTGGACAAGACCCTTTAGCCTGTGTTCTCAGCTCAAGTTTGATTGAATCCTAGTGTTTCTCAAGATGGTGTTGGTATTCATGGAAGTGGGATGTTAGAGTTAAATGCTTCACTGAGGGTGGAGGGTAATGCCTGAGCCTCCAAAGTCCCAGGTTCAAGCCCCCACACCACCATAAGCCAGAGCTGAACAGTACTCTGGTAAAAAAAAGAAATGCTTCACTGATAAAATGATTCCTGCTAAACCCAACATTTCCGAGTCTTAGTTGACCAAGGAACCTACCCCTGTGCCAGAGGACAGTTTATGCCTCACTTGCCTAGGACCAGTGAATGCTGCTAGAATTGGAACCTGGGAATCTTACTTGCAAGTTCTATAAGCTACTGCTGAGCTGTCTCCCAGACTGTAAGGTCATTAGGCATAATAGTCACGGAGATGTATCTCTCTTCATGAGCTGTCACCAGACCTGGATGAGGAAGGTCAGTCAGAGCACGTTAACAATGTGCAAGGACCTAGCAAGCACTAGAACTGGCATAAGGATCCTGGTTCGAGCCCCTGGCCCCTTACCTGCAGGGGAGTCGCTTCACAGGCGGTGAAGCAGGTCTGTAGGTGTCTGTCTTTCTCTCCCCCTCTCTGTCTTCCCCTCCTCTCTCCATTTCTCTCTGTCCTGTCCAACAGCGTAATCAATAAGAACAACAATAATAACTACAACAATGATAAAACAACAAGGACAACAAAAGGGAAAATAAATATAAAAAAGTTAAAAACTTTATATAAAAAAAAAGAAAAGGTAGGTTGTTGGTATGCTTCTAAATCCTGCTTATAAGACCTTCTGTTTTGATCATCACATTAGGTTCGCTTGTGTTACTTACGATGTATTTACATAACCACTGTTAACTAAGCACCCCCCTGCCTGCGGGACATTGGTTTAATCCTCACTGTTTCGCGCTTTTCCCTTCTCCCCGCCCCCTATCCTACATACTTCCTTGTTCCTGACTCTTCCGCCTCAGGAGAGATGCAGGAGAGAATTGTGTTGTGATTAGAAGAGATTAGATTGTTGAACCGCATCCCAGCTCAGCCATGAGTCCCTGGTCGTCTCTCTTTCCCACCCACAAAGCTAGAATGACAAAAGTAGGTTATTTGCATTTTGTGTATGATTGACTCAACATATAACATACACTCAACATATAACATACACTCATTATTGTTTCCAAACTGCTCCCAAACTGTAGGTCTGGAGGTCTGGCCTACCACTTGGGAGCAGTTCATCCAAAGTCTGTTCCAGGACAGTGACGCTGACCACACTCGCTGGGGTCCCGAGCTTCCTGGCAAGTTCCTGCTTTATGATGTGAAGTGAGAATTTTGACTACTTATAACAAATGTACTACAATATTAAAAAGAAATAACCTATAAAAGCATCCCTCAAGTACATCAAGTCCCCAGCTTGGCACTGGGGAATTATTTCTTGGACATACTCAGTGCTCTGTCTTCAAGATATACCAGACAGTACCTCAGAGACTATTATCTGCCTTTTAAAAATACTCCATTATTGAAGAAAATTAAAACAGACTGCAGTTTGAGTCTATTGTAGACCAAACAGTCACACTGGTCCAGGTCGGTGCTCAATGCCTAGAAATCAGTATTCCAGTGACAGACGTGGAGAGGGAAGTGAACTGACTTCAGGCTAGACACGTGACAAGATGGCAAACTTGTCTTCAGAAGCTATCTTGCTCTCATGTTGGGGTTCTAAGGCTTTGTAGGGGTAGCAAGAAGGGCATTATGCTGCTGATGGTGAAGGGGTCCAGTTGTAAGTGACCAATCTAGCAGTTCTCTGTTCAGTCTGGCATACTAAGTTGATAAAAATAAATTCAAGGCAGCATTCTTGTGCCGGGCTTCCACCTGGAGGTCTCTTTGCTGGGTATCAGAGACTTCCCCCCAAGGATATATAAAATATTTATTTATTTCCTTTTGTTGCCCTTGTTGTTTTGTTGTTGTAGTTATTGATGGCATCATTGTTGGATGGGACAGAGAAATTGAAAGAGAAAGGGAAGACAGAGAGGAGGAGAGAAAGACAGACACCTGCAGACCTGCTTCACTGCTTGTGAAGAGACTCCCCTGCAGGTGGGGAACCGCTCAAACCAGGATCCTTACACTGGTCCTTGCACTTTGCGTCACCTACACTTAACTGCTGCTCGACTCCCCCAAGGTATTTTTTTGTCTGCTTTTTGTTTTATGTCTGAAACTGGGCCCTGGCATAGCAGATACACATACACGATGAAACACTATATAGTTAATCACTAAGTGGAAATAACTTGGGAAAGGGCATCAGGCAGTGGCGCATCCATTATCATGATCAAGGACCCGAGTTCAAGCCCCTGCTCCCCACCTGCAGGGGGAGAAGCTTCATCAGCCTTGAAGCAAGTACTTCAGGTGTCTCTTTCTCTCTTCCCCTCCTAATTTCTCTGACCTGTCAAATAAAGTAGAAAAAGAAAAAGGAAACAAAATGACTGCCGGGAATAGTGGATTCGTAGTGGAGGCAATAAAAACAAAACAAAACAAACAAAAAACACCACTTAGCCCCTCTGAGAATGCCACACACCAGAAAGTACAGTAACAACAAATGCTGGACAGGTTGAGGCAGCAAAGGGACCTTCCTGCACTGCTGGTGGGTATGCCAATTAGTCCAGCCCCTGTGGAGAGCAGTCTGGAGAACTCTCAGGAAGTTAGCTAGAAGTGGACCTACCTACCTTATGACCCTGCAATTCCTCTCCTGCAGATAGATCCTAAGTATCCAAACACACTCATCCAAAAAGATCTGTGTACACCTATGTTTACAGCAATACAATTTGTAATAGCTAAAACCTGGAAGCAACCCTGGTGTCCAACAACAGATGTGTGGCTGAGTTAAGTTGTGGCCTGTATACACAATCAAATATTACTACTTAGCTATTCTGTTTTAAATGTCTCTTATCTTTTCTTATTGGATAGAGATAGCCAGAAAGTGAACGAGAAGGAGGAGATAGAGAGGGAGAGAGACAGAGACACCTGCAGCCCTGCTTCATTTGTGAAGCTTTCCCCCTGTAGGTGGGGACTGGGGCCTTGAACTTGGGTCCTTGTACATTGTAACATGAGCACTCAACCAGCTGTGCCACCACCCAGAGCCAACTACTCAGCTATTAAAAGTGATTTCACTTTATTCACCTCATCTTGGATAGAGCTTGAGAAGCAATCATGTTAAGTGAGATAAGTCAGAAAGAGAAGGGTAAATACAGGATGATCTCACTCATGGACAGAAGTTGAGAAATAACAGAAGGGGAAACGCAAAGCAGAACTTGGACTGGGTTTGGTGTCTTGCACCAAAGTAAAGGACTCGGGTGAGGGAGGGGGGCGGCTTTCAGTTCCTGGTGCAGGATGGTGGAGGAGGAGCTAGGCTCGATGGGTGAGAGTATTTTTCAGAAAACCGAGTTTTTACACACACACGCACACACACACACACACACACACACACACACACACACACACACACCAATAATTGTATTTACTGTAAACCATTCATCCCCCCAGTAAAGGAAAGAAAAGTAGAGAAGACTGTGGAGAGGACTATTATGGCAAATAGGGATAGCTGAAATGGGCCTCAATGGAGACATGGAGAAGTTTATTAAGCTGCAAACTAAACTGGAGTATCTCCTGAGTTGTGACATAACCCAAACATGCTTTACCTGAAAGGCTGACCTGGATCTTAATCAAAACTTAATCTGTCTTCACACTGGTGAGACTTTGCGGCTCCTAGCAAACCAGCTACAAGCAAGTCAGTTTACACAGTGACCAGGAATGTGCATTTCTAGGAAAATATTACAAGAGGCAGTTCGGTGATCATGCTTTTATAAATTGAACCATAACCACTGAGAGCTCAGAACATTTTTCTAAAGTTTTTTTTTTATATTTACTTATTTTTATTTATTTTCCCTTTTGTTGTCTTTGTTGAACATTGTTGTGGTTATTGATGTCGTTGTTATTGGATAGGACAGAGAGGAATGGAAAGAGGAGGGGAAGACAGAGGGGGAGAGAAAGATAGACACCTGCAGACCTGCTTCACTGCCTGTGAAGCGACTCTCCTGCAGGTGGGGAACTGGAGGCTCGAACCCGGATCCTTGTGCTTTGTGCCATGTGCAGTTAACCTGCAGCGCCACCGCCAGACTCCCCAGAACATTTTTTTTCCTACCAGAGTTGTTACTGGGACTCAGAGCCTATATAGCTCTACCACTCCTGTTGGTTTCTTCTTTCTTCTCTTATTTGAAATAAAGTGTGAGAGATGGGAAGATGGAATGAAGAGACACTAAGCATGGCTTCACTGCTAGTGGAGGTCCCCTCCCCCACCTACACTCCCTGCCCCGGCTGCCACGTGGTGGCTGAGGGCTGGAACTGGGTCCTCAAACACCTGGGAGCTGAGAAACTACCAGCCCCAAAGATGAAAACTTGAAGAACCTATTTCAGATTTCAGAACTATATGATGATACATTTTTAAAATATTTTTTTAATTTTAAAAAAATATTTATTCCCTTTTGTTGCCCTTGTTGTTTTATTGTTATAGTTATTACTGTTTTTGTTATTGATGTCGTTATTGTTGGATAGGACAGAGAGAAATGGAGAGAGGAGGGGAAGACAGAGAGGGAGAGAAAGATAGTCACCTGCAGACCTGCTTCACTGCCTGTGAAGCGATTTCCCTGCAGGTGGGGAGCTGGGGGCTTGAACCGGGATCCTTAATGCTGGTCCTTGTGCTTTGTGCCACCTGTGCTTAACTGCTGCACTACCACCCAACTCCCTAAACATTATTTTAATTTTATTGGATAGGAACAGATAAATAGAAAGGGAAAGGAGAAATAGGGAGGAAGGGAAAAGGGAGACACTTGTAGCATTGTTTCACCTCCTGTGAAGCTTGCTTTTTGCACTTGGGGCCCAGAGGCTTGGACCTCTTGAACCAGGTACTCCACTACCTGGCCCTCAGCTGAGAACTTGTATTTATTACTGGATAGAGACAGAAAGAAATTGAGATGGGGAGATAAGAGAGGGAAAGAGAAAGAGACATCTGCAGCCCTGCTTCACCACTCATGAAGCTTTTCCCCCGCAGGGGACCAGGGGCTTGAACCTGGATCCTTGTGCACTGTAATATGTGCGCTTAAATAGGTGCGCCACTGCCTGGCTCCCAGCTGAGAATATCTTAACCACCTACTGTTTAGAAGTCTCCCTGGTCATGAAGAGTTTGTTTCTTAATAAACATATTCAGGTTGGGATTTCTGAGTTTCTCTTGACAGTCTCTTTTTAGAGGAGTTTAAGTCATTTATTCAAACATTGGAGAACTTGCGATTCAGAGTGAAAAACAAGGCCGCACTAAGATTTGTGGCAGTGACTTGAGAAGCCCCAGAAATAACCACTTTAAAAAAATGGTCTTGATAGAGTAATGAGATTAGCATATTAATTAAGATCTTCATACCCAGTAATGATCTCATTTGCTTATATAAACAGATGACAACATTGGGAGCAATATCTTAAGTCCTTTGGTTTGGGTTCTCATGAATTGAGTTTTGGTAAAACGTAGACAGGACAATTCTAGCATTCTGGCAGCTAAACCCCAGTGTTCTGCGCCCAGAGTTGGCGTCTGTTTTTAAGGCTCCTGGTGTCCCTCCTTGGTTGCTTGCTTTTGCTCATCTAGGAGACAGGGAACTGTGACCAGGAGCCTGCTTATAATGTTTCTTGATAAACCTTCGCAAAGCAATGTGCTGTTGCCAGTAATGGGCTCCATCCATTATTAGCCCAGTTGATTTTCATTTACACTTGGCTCTGACAATTAGCTTGAGCAGGTGTGAAGGTGATGGAGGGGCTGGGACACCCAGAGGTCAGCCTCGGCTGGATGTGATAAATTAACCATTATTATCCACAGTGAAAGCGGCTCTTAACGCTTGTCAGCAGCAAACAAAGGGACAACACAGCTCACATAAACTCTCTGTTGAGAGTTGGCGCTGCTGGAGGCTGAGTTCCCTCCTAGACCCTCAAGACAGATGGGATGGAGGTAAAGAACCCACAGCAATAGAAGTGGGGGCTCCTCCAAGGGAGGGGGGGACTTAGTTGACAGAGTGACACATGCATCTTCCACCTGGGAGTGTTTCGCAATGCTCACATATTCCAGTATGCAGGGTGTCAGGCTGAACAGGGGCTGCCACCCTCCTGGATGTTACTCGGGGTGGAGAATTTGTACATCTCAAAATCTAGACGTCACACAGGGTATATAGATAGATGCTTGTTTCCACATACTGATCAGTGCATGTTTTTCAGCCATACCTTAAAATCAAGCATGTTTATTTTCAGTGACTAGAGCGAGTTAATTTGCACTCCTTGATTTGTCCATCTCTCCCAGTTTTACACGATGTCAAGGTACTCAACACTCAAAGGTGTATAACGGTGTCCACAGAAGGTCCCATCTGCTTTAGATCCAGAGTCTAATCTGCCTCCGAAACGGGAAGTATTTCCCATTGAGCTACACCCTGCCAGGAACGTTCAACATGCTCAGAAAGAAAACTGTCTAGAAGGAAGGAGAGAAGATAGTATTTATAACTGTTCATGCACTGGAATCCTTCAGAGTATAATTTGGCTTGACGCTATTAGGGAGACTGTTCAGGATAGAACATTGTGTTGTTGGGAAAGCCATGACACATTTTTGCATAGAGAAACATAGAAAAAAAATACATTAGGACTTTTCTGACAAGGCAATAGTAATTGTCGCCAGTTCATGTCTTGATACTCCAGGCCTTGATGGAGCTGGATTGGGAAGCAAAGCATCTTGGGAAGTAACTTAAACAAGATCTCATGGCACATTTAGGAAGTCCTACCTGAGGAAACTGCTAGAAGGCAAATGTTTGCTTGTCAAAATATAAGTAGGGTGACAGGAGGGGAGGGAAAAAAATGGAGGCAAACATGGAAGTTATTTAACAGTATAATTAAGACTAGAAGCAAAGGTGGGGATAGAATGACAGGAAAATATAAATATATCCTCTTGGAATTAAGTTCTCTTAAGTAACAAGTCAAAGTATAAGTGAAAATGTTGGGACGTCTAGAAAATGATGATATCTAAATATATAAAATATAACTCAAGGGAGCCAGGCGTTTGCACAGCAGGTTAAGCGCACGTGGCACAAAGTGCAAGGACCGACATAAGTAAGGATCCCAGTTCGAACCCCCGGCTCCCCACCTGCAGGGGAGTCGCTTCACAGGTGGTGAAGCAGGTCTGCAGGTGTCTGTCTTTCTCTCCCCCTCTCTGTCTTCCCCTCCTCTCTCCATTTCTTTCTGTCCTATCCAACAATAACAACAATAACAACAATAACTACAACAATAAAACAGGGCAACGAAAAGGAAATAAAAAAATATAACAAGAACCTTTCAGAGGAGTTTTGTACATATGAGCCTTTATGCATACCCTTAGAATCAGCTCTCTCCCTCTCTCTCTCTCTCTCAGACACACACACACACACACACTCTCACACACACACACACACACACACACTCTCTCTCAGACACACACAAACTCTCTCTCTCTCACACACACACATACACACACTCACACGCACACTCACTCTCTCACACACACTCTTTCACACACTCTCACACACACACACACACTCTCACTCACACTCTTTCACACACTCTCTCTCTCTCTCTCACACACACACACACACACACTCTCACACACATACTCTCACACACACATTCTCTTTCAAACACACACACTCTCTCTCTCACACACACACACACTCTCTCTCTCTCACACACACACACTTTCTCTCTCTCACACACGCACACACACACACACACACACTCTCACACACACTCTCTCTCTCTCTCACACACACACACACACTCTCTCTCTCTCACTCTCACGCACACACACACTCTCTCACACTGGAGATGCATATTTAAGAATCCATCTTAAAAGAAAAGGGGACTGGCAAGATGGCTCACCTGGATAACGCACTGCTTTATCACGTTCGTGACCAGGTTTGAGCCTGACCCCCCACCACACTGGAGGAAGTTTCCATGCTGTGGGCTCTCTCTCTCTCTCTCTCTGAACAAAGTTGGCCTGGAACAGTGAAACATTTACTGTGGCAAAAAGAAGTCACAAAGGTGGAAACCCTTTGAAGAAATAATGGGTTTGGCAGAACTAGTAAATCCAAAGGTGTTGGAAAGATAAACTGTTTACTTCTTCAGTGAAATAGAGAGAAAGTACAAATACAGGGAGTCAGGCAGTAGCACACTTGGTAGAGTGAACATATTACCATACTCAAGGGTTCAGGTTCAAGTCCCTGGTCTCCACCTGCAGGGAGAAGGTGGAAGTTTTGTGAGCAGTGGAACAGTAATGCAGGTGTTTTTCCTTCTCTGTATCCCTCCCTCCCCCTTCCCTTCTTTCCTTCTTCCTTCCTTCTCTCTCATACCCTCCATCAAAGAAAATGGTCACTGAAAGTGACCACAGTGCTGGCACTGAGCCTTAGCAATATGTGGCTTGCTGTTAAAACAACAACAAAACAAACAAATAGAAACAGTAACTATAAACATGGAGAAAAATATTGAAATGATAAGAAATGATTGCTTAATTAAATGGAATGTAATTTCAAAATTTGAATGAAGTGGATGATAAGCTGTTCAAATTCTTGGTCAACATACTCTAAAAGACACAGGAAGTCTAAGTAAATGTGTTATAAAAATAAAGGAGTTTGTTCAAGAACCAACTCCCAACAGTACTAAGGTGGTTTCACGGGGGAATTCTACAACACTATTAAAAAACAGATTATTTGGGAGTTGGGCTTAGCACAGCAAGTTAAGCGCACGTGGCACAAAGTGCAAGGACCGGCATAAGGATCCCAGTTCGAGCCAGGTCTGCATGTGTCTGTCTTTCTCTCCCCCTCTCTGTCTTCCCCTCCTCTCTCCATTTCTCTCTGTCCTATCCAACAACCCAACAACAGCGCACAACATCAGTAACTACAACAAGGGCAACAAAGGGAATAAGTAAATATTAAAAAATAGATTATTTCATTTATTATTTCTACCAGAACACTGCACAGCTCTGGTTTATGGTGGTTCAGGGACTTCAGAAACTCAGGCATGAAAGTCTTTTGTAAGAAAAAAAAAAGTATTTTGTATAATCATAATGCTGTCTTCCCAGCTCAGAACAGATTAATTTAAAACACTTTTATTACTTGAAAAGGTAAAAAAAAAAAAAAACTGCAGTCTCTCTAAAGGCAGTTTAAAACTAAGTTATATTAAACACTATTCTATGCTAATTCAATGCATGAACACTCAAATATTCCAGATGAAACACCCACAAACAGAATCCAATAGCACATTAAAAATATGAATCACGAGAGGTTTTATTTAAAACAAACAAAAAAAGCAGTCATATGAGTACTAGATAATCCAGTGTCATGATTTACATCATAGGTAAATCTAAGGAAGAAAAGGCTTTAAAATCCAAGATTCCTTTCTCAGTAGAATACTAGAGCCTTGTACATGCATAATACCACCCCTGAGTGGCCTCTCAGTGCCAATTTTTTCAAATGATTTGTTTGAGAGGAAAGAGGGATGGAGAGACCCACTGAAGGAAGACACTCTACAACATAGATCCACCAGCCACAAGCTTCCCCTCTGCCTGGGATCCCATGCGGTCCTGAGACTTGAACCTAAGGCTTTTGCAGTACGTCTTACCGTGTTAGCTATTTCCAGCTCTTCCACTTCTGCTACTTATTCTGTTTTATATACTATCAATTTATTTTTAACACTTATGTTTTTTTTTGCCTCCAGCATTATTACTGGGGCTCAGTGCCTGCACTATGAATCCACTACTCCTGGAGGCCATTTTTTCCATTTTGTTGCCCTTGCTGTTGTTGTTGTTGGATAGGACAGCAAGAAATTGAGAGAGGAGAGGAGACAGATGGGGAGAAAAGAATAGATACCTGCAGACCTGCTTCACTGCTTGTGAAGCAACCCTCCTGGAGGTGGGCAGCCGGAGGCTCAAACCCATATCCTTGTGCCTGCCGGTCCTTGTGCTTTGTGTCATGTGCACTTAACCCACTGTGCTACTGCCCACCCCCCCCCCCACCTTGTGTTTTTAGTTATTTAATAATGGGTTACACAGGGTCGCTTCACAAGCAGTGAAACAAATCTGCCAGTGTCTCTTTCTCTCCCCCTCTCTGTCCTCCCTTCCTCTCTCGATTTCTCTCTGTCCTATCCAACAGCAATAACAATAATAAATACAACATTGATAACAAGGGCAACAAAAGGGAACAATGGCTTCCAGGAGCAGTGGATTTGAGTGCAGGCACCAAGGCTTAACAGTAACCCTGGAGGCAAAATAAAATAAAATAAAATAAAAAATATAAAATAAAATAGTGCCATTACAAGATTAAAAGATTTGAGGAATATATGCAAGCCCACACATGGAGATACCAAGCCCTCTCCCTCTGCTCATAGCTTCACTATTTACAGTCACCAAAGTAGAGAAAGAAACCTACATGCCCAAAGACAGATGACTGGTTAGAGAACTTACGGGGATATATACTCAATAGACCACTACTCTGTCATCAGAAAAGGAGATGGTACCATTTGGATGGAACCAGAGGTGGCTGTGCTTCATAAAAATAAGCTCAGAGGTGAAGGGCAATTACCAGGTGGTTTTGCTCATATGTGGAATATGGATGACTAAAGCGAAGTCTCTCTCTCCCTCTCTCTCTCTCTCTCTCTCTCTCTCACACACACACACACACACACACACACACACACACACACACACACACACACACACTGATGTGGCTTAGGAGGTGTTGGAGTGAATAAGTTACTGGACTCTTCTAAGTGATGAGTTTGATCCCCTGTATCACGTGTGTCACGGTGGTTATCGTTTGGAGGGTGGGGCACAGAACTTTGATGGTGGGTATGGTATGGAGCTAACACTGCATTGATCATCCAATAGTTGCAGAGAAAGCCTTCACAGGGGGCTAGGCAGTGATGCACCTGGTTAAGCGCACACACTACAGTGCACAAGGACCCGGGTTCAAGTCTTTGGTCCCCACCTGCAGGGGGAAAGCTTTACGAGTGGTGAAACAGAGCTGCAGGTGTGTCTCTCTGTCTCTTCCCCCCCTCAATTTCTGGCTGTCTCTATCCAATAATAAATACAATTTTTAAAAATATCTAAAGAGAGAGAGAGAACCTTCAACAAGATCCAACATTTCCTTCGTGGTCAAAATATTAAAAAGAATGGAGATTGTGTGTGTGTGTATGTGTGTGTGTGTCTGCTGATTAAGAAGCTCTTTAAAGGCACATCATTAAATAATAGAAGGAAAATCAATAATGACATGCTGTTCTTGGTAAAATAAAACTCTGAAAGCTATATAGTTTGCTTGCTTATATATATTTATATATAAAACACCTTGAAGATAGCTTGCCTATTAGGGTTCCTTTCTAGCCTAGGGCATAGTCTGGGTTCAAGTCCCAACATCACACAAAAGTCCCACAACGCCAGGGGAAACATCTGTACTCTGGTGCCTCTCCTTTTCTGTGTCTGTCTCTGAACTAAAAAGAATGCCAAGGTCCAGCTGGGAGTAGCGAAATCAGTTATAAAAGAATAATATACTGCTTATAAATAATTCTGCCTCTTCTGGTCTCCAAAGGCTTATTGGATTGTACAATTAGCTTCCTATGAGTTGTTACAGGAATTATGAGAAAAATGAGAAAAGTGGAACTTCTTTTTAAATATTCTGTGGGCAAGTCTTTGCTAATAACCACTCAACGAGATTCTATTTCCTGTCAGTCTGCCTTTATATTTCTGAGTCCTTATTCCTATGATTTCCCAGTGAGTGGGGTGTGGTGTTCAAAGGCTAACACTAGGAATCGGCGCTTGCAATTAGTGCAAAGACCAAGTAAGAATGAGCTAGAATATCCAGGGGGGGAAATAACTAAAGCCCAAATATGGACGTCTAGTTGTTTCCAGACATCCGGTTGGTTGCGGAGGTGCCTAGAGTATCTAGAGCTAAAAAATTTGCACCATATATTCTGTAAATACAACACCAGACCCATAGGGTCTCTTCCATTGAGCCCTCTTCTGATTGTCCTTTGGGACTCAGGGATAAAGTCTCCTGTGGACTTCCCTACTCCAAGATCATCATTAAGTGAACTTGGATTTGACAGGGAGCTGTGGATAGGGCTTGTTTTTTTTTGTTTCTTGGGCTTCAGGGCAGACAAATAGGGTTGGGATCATCACACAGAGCCAAGAGAAGGGACTATAGATTTATAAGTTGCAGAATTGACTGTTGAGACACGGGGCCAGGTGGTAGTGCACCTGGTTAAGCACACACATTATAGTGTGGAAGCACCAGGGTTCAAGCCCTTGCTGCCCACCTGCAGGGGGAAAAGCTTCATAAGCAGTGAAGCAGTGCTGTAGGTGCCTCTCTGTTTCTCTCCCTATCTTCCCTTTCTGTCCATTTCTTTCTGTCTCTATCCAATAATAAATATATAAATAAAAATTTTTTAAATGAATTTACTGTTGAGGCTAGTAGGATACACAACAGCTAAGAGACATTGTCTTAAAGACCCAGAAGGATAAGCCAACTTTCACCCAAGGGTTCCTTTACTCTTGTTTACCAGGACAGATGACAGGACCCCATCCTCTCTAGATACCTAATTTCTTCTCTTAGAAGAAAGACAGTTTAGCTGGAAAGACAATTAGCTGGAAAGAAAGGCTATTATGATGGAATAAACATTTTCCACAAGAGTTGAATAACAATCAGATCAGACTTAGCACTGAACTTAATTTTTTTTTTCTTCTTCCTCACTAAATAGTGGATGGGAACTTGTGAAGGACAACAATCATTATTATTGATCAAGATAAAGAAGCGCCATTTCTTTGTGTCTTTTTTCTTTATTATTATTATTTTTTTTGCCTGCAGGGTTAGTGTTTGGGCTCAGTGCTTTTTTTTTTTTTTTTCCATTTTATTGGATAAGACAGAAATTGAGAGGGGAGGAGGCGATAGATAGAAAGGGAGAGAGAAAGATAAATACCTGCAGACCTCCTTCACCACTTGTGAAGTGGTAAACAGGGGCTCGAACCCAGATCCTTGAGCCTAATTAGCGCTATGTGCTCTTAGTACTATGTGTACTTAACTGGGTGCACTACTGGCTGCCTCCACCATTATTTTCAATTTCTAAATGGCTATTAATTAAATTTGGGGTTCTAATATAAGGCCAAAAGAAAGATTCATTTCTGGTTCTAGAATATTCACACCATCCACTAATTCTCTTACATTGTTGCTTCTGAAAGAAATATATTTAAAGTTTTATCTGAATTGATATATTTACAAGTGCTATGGTGACCAGTGTTTAAATTATGCTGGATGAAACTAAGAAAACTCATTGTGAGGAGAATATTTGGCACGATTATAAAGCCAGTCTTAGAAGTAAGAATCTCATAACACACTTTTGAAGAAACAGCTAAAAAGAGAAGCCTAGAACTCTCACTATGTCTATACTTCCATAAAATGAAAATTGGGAGAAGCAAATTACAGAAGGGATTAAGGTAAATATATTCAAGGCATGCTATTAAATATATGCTTTTAATATATCACTGTAAAGAAATAAAACAGTTGAGGGCTGGGCAGTGGCACACCTGGTTAAATGCCCAAGGTATCATGCTGCAGGGGCCTAGTTTCAACCCCCCACTCCCCACCTGCAGGGCGGGATGCTTCGTGAGCAGTAAAACGGCTTCAGGTATCTCACTGTCTCCCTCTCTATCTTCCCTTGCCCTCTGTTTTTCTCTGTCCTAGCTAATGAAATAAAAGAAATGGAACAAAAAAAAAAAGGTTGCTGGGAGTGCCAGCATGGAGCCTCAGAGATAACTCTCATGGCAATAAAAAATAATTAAAATTAAAAAGAGATCAAGAATTTACCCGATCCTGGATGGAGCTTGACGAAATCATGTTAAGTGAGATCAGCCAGAAACAGAAGGATGAATAAGGGATGATCTCACTCATAGAAGTTGAAAAACAAGATCAGAGGGAAAACACTAAGCAGAACTTGGACTATAATTGAGGTATTGCACCAAAGTAAAAGACTCTGGGGTGGGTGGGTGGGGAGTTTGGGTCCTGGAACATGATGACACAGGAGGACTTACTGAAGGGTGAATTGTTATATGGAAAACTGGGAAATATTATGGATGTACAAACTACTGTATTTTACTGTCAAATGTAAACTATTAATCCCCCAATAAAGAAATTAAAGAAAAAAATTATGAAAAGAGAAAGAAGGAAAAGCAGTTTATTCAAGAGAAAGAAGGAAAAGCAGTCTATTCATTATAGTTAGTTCTTTAAGCACCTCAAGGATCTTGGGAAACATTCCATTACCAAAGGTTGCTTTCTGAAAATCAGGACTTGCTTAGTTGACACTGCCTGACAGTGCGTGTGAGTTTGAAGTTTATGAGGAAGGCAGAGGAGGCCCCCTTTTATGGGGCCGAGTGGTGGCACACCTGGTTGAGCACACATGTTATAATGCCCAAGGACCCAGGTTTGAGGCCCCAGCCCCTACCTACAGGGTGATAGCTTCTCAAGTGGTGAAGCAGTGTTGCAGGTGTTTCTGTTCCTCTTTATCATGCATTTCTCTCTTGATTTCTGGCTCCCTCTATTCAATAAGTAAAGATAATTAATTTTTTTCCAAAAAGATACATTTTTATTAATTTTCGTGGCAAGTCGTTATTCTGATAGTGTTTGGGAACTAGGAGAATACTTAGTCTGTTTTTATTCAGTTTTGAACTGTCCAACAGCAGGGAAAAGCTGTCTGAAAATGTTGACTGCAGGTTTGGCTAGGTCAGGAAGGACACACCGAGTAGCCCTTGGGGAGATGGGGCCTCTAGGCTCCCGGTTGGCAGAACATGATGGCAAAGGACTAGAGCTTGTGGATTCAGTCCCCAAAGGCCTGGTCAATTTTGCAAGGGAACCAGTTGCCTCCTACAGTCCATGTATCCATTTCTCCTTCAACCTTCCGGAGATCCAGCTCACTGATCATGAAAGGAAGAAGGAGGAGGAATGGAAGAGGTTGGGGAGAAAAGGAGGCCATTCGGGACTCTTGGACAAACAACTCTAATGGTTTCACTACCACCTGATTGCGACAGTCAACTTCAAGTGAAGATATTTCTGGTAGACCATTTTGTGAACCCTACCAGCAACCCTTGTGTTAACGGGCTTTCATCCTGTTAACAGCGCTTTTTCAAATTCCTGTGTTTGGAGTATTTTTCACACGGTATAACCCAGGTCTTTATGATTATGCTTGATTATTTTTTTTTGGGGGGGGGAACCCCAGAGTAACACAAGGCAAGACCGCAGATGGAAAAATGTAAAGGAAAAAAAAAAAATCCAATTGTGAGACTGTCATTATAGCAGTACTTAAATTGCATTGATCTATCAACATTCTCTCCTTCCCAGCGTGCAGATACATGGGGGAGAGATGAGAGAAATCCAAGAAATAATCCACTATGGAATTAGGGCATCCAGGAATGATCTCAGGCTGCCTGTTTTTAAATGAATTCCTTTCTACGGCGTTAATTTCTCTTGTTCCTACAAAGCCACTCGACAGATGTTATCTACCAACATATTGGTGTCAGGGAGGTTTCAGGGGACCTTCTTAACATTGAGTTCAAAATAAATGTGCTTTGGGTCTGGACAGTTCAGTCAGCTGTGGGATTTCACTCACCAGGTGAAATTTTAATCCTAGCAGATCTTAGAGCTGTCTGTAGTTTGTCTTTAACGGAACTTAATTACATTTAAACCCTGCAATTTATAACTTAATTGTTTGGTGTCTGATATCTGTTAATTGCTTCGGGTTTGTTCTTCTGCCTCTGCAGAGACTGTCTTACCTCTACCTTGAGGGCAGAGACAGAATCTTTCACTATGGTGCCCTTTTGCATTTCCTAGTAAAAGTCATCTCCTACTTTGACCTTCAAGATTCCCCTGGAAAAAAAAGTTATATACATATATAATTTATAATATCCATATGTTAGATTTTTTTCCTCAACTCTAGTTATGTTAGATTTTTAAACTCAATGAATTCTATCATCCTTTCATTCCATTAGAGCATTTCACACCTTCCCCAGCAGAAAGTTATTCAGCTTTTTTTTTTTTCTGACTCCTTCTATGGAAAATTAGGTTTATCTATTAAAATTTATTCAGCTTCATATATCAGGATACTAAGTCACGCTGCAAAGCTTAGATTCAGTTTGTACACATGAAGGTTTGTTGTTGGGTCTCCACTGTTCTGCCCCCATATTTTTTAAATAGACAGAGACCCTTCCTTCCTTCCTTCCTCCCTTCTTTTCTTCCTTCCTTCCTTTCTTTCTTTCTTTCTTTCTTTCTTTCTTTCTTTCTTTCTTTCTTTCTATTTTCCCTTCATTCTCCCTCCATTCCCCTCACCCTCCCTCTCACCTCCTTTCTTTACCAGATTATTGCTCAGTGCTGGCTTATGATGGTGCTAGGGGATTGAATTTAGGACTTCGGATCCTGAGGCATGAAAAAAATCTTTTCATAACCATTGGGCTATCTCCTCCACCCTTAGACCTCATTTTCTCTATCCTTTTGCCAGTTGAAGACCTTATTGCTCTTGTCTGGGGCTGCTATGAATGATGTCGCTATAACTATCCATAAGTAGACTGACTCTGATGTAGCCATCACTGTGGTATCAGATTTTTCTACCATAAAAATACTCTGTACTTTGGGAGTTGGGCGGTAGCACAGTGGGTTAAGTACACATGGCACAAAGCCCAAGTACTGTCATAAGGATCCAGTTCGAGCCCCGACTCCCCACCTTGCAGGGGAGTTGCTTCACAGGTGGTAAAGCAGGTCTGTAGGTGTCTCTCTCTCCCCCTCTGTCTTCCCCTAATCTCTCCATTTCTCTCTGTTCTATCCAACAACAACATTAATAATGACAACAATAAGTACAACAATAAAACAAGGGCATCAAAAAAGGAATGAATAAATGTTAAAAAAATACACTGTACTCTTCCAGCTCATCCCACCCTTCCCAACCCACCACTACATTTTCCTCACTGCTGTAGTTTGACCTTATCCAGTTGTTGAACAGTTGGAATATCATATAGTACATATCAATAGATTCTACATCTGTTTCCTTTACTTAAGTGGAGAAGGTTCTTGGTCTGTTTACAGTTTAATAGGCTGTGAAGTTTTTAACTCCCTTGGTTAAATACCAAGGAAGACAATTAGTTTCCTTTTTTGTTGTTGTTGTTTTTGTTTTAAGAGACAGAGAGTCAGAGAGAGGGTAAGAAACCACAGCACTGAAGCTTCCTCCAATGTACTAGGAGTTAGACTTCAACTTGGGTTGTGTACATGGCAAAGTAGTGTAATATCCAGATGAACTGCTTTGCTGGCTCTCTGTAGTTTTTTTTTTTTCTTAATTGAGATATTAGATTTTAAAGCATAGTCCTGTTTTCTCTGTCATTACACAGAAGATTTCTCACTTTACTCCTCTTTCTTAATCAAATGAACATGGAGCTATTGTAAGAGGAACAGATTTACTATTATTATTATTATTATTATTTTGCCTGCAAAGTTATCCCTAGGGCTCGGTGTCACCACTATGAATCCACCGCTCCTGGAGGTCATTTTTTTTCCATTTTATTGGACAGGACAGAGAGATTGAGAGAGGAGGGGGAGATGGAGAGAGAGAGAGAGAGAGAGAGAGAGACAGACAGACAGACAGACAGACACAGACAGAGAGACACCTGCAGGCCTGCTCCATGGCTTGTGAAATGTTCCAGCTGCAGGGCAGGGGCTCAAACCCATTCCTTGTGCTGGTCCTTGTGCTCTGTGCTATGTGTGCTTAACTGGGGTTCACCACTGGTGCCTCCACCCCCCCCCCCAGATAACTTGTTGAGAGCATTTCCAAATTGAATTTCGTAAAATAACCTTTTTTTTTTTTTCCTCCAGGGTTATTGCTGGCTCGGT
>NC_080177.1:8450304-8452804 GCF_950295315.1 Erinaceus europaeus
GGGGTAAGGAGGACACTGTTAGCTTTTCCATTATTCAGAACATGATGTAATTGTGTTTGATCTCAACCTATTAAAATGAATGACTTTCTGAATTCCCATAAAATCATATTAACATTAGGCTTTACTAATTGGATTTAAAAATAACAACAACACTGCTCAAATATTATTGTTCTGAATTATTGGCTTCTTGGTCCAATTAGTGGGCATTATTGTTGCAATCCATTGTGACAGCACACTGGAAAATTCCCGAGTCAGCACTAGCATCAAAAAGAACAGGAGGTGGGGGACGAGAAAAGTCATGGTTCCAGGGCAGTTTCATTTGTTAATTTTTTTAACATTAAAAAAAAAAAAAACATTGCATGGCCCATTTTCTCATTTCAACTTGCCTGCTGGTTCTGATGCTAACAGTACAGCGAAGGGAAAGGCTGTTGACGGCCTCACCCTCCTTGAAAACTGCTGCAAACCAGGACGGTGTTGAAGCTCTGCTTGAATATTGCGCTGGCGGACTCTCCTGCTCCTGCCAGATCTCTTCAGGCAGAAGAAGAGGCCCCCTCCCAGCAGAGGACAGCACACACTGCCCACTGCAGGTGACAGCCTGTTTGTGAAGTGCATTTTAAAGAGGGAGTCTGTCTTTTAATGGTCAGTTAGGAACTGGCTACCAACCATCTGTGCTGTCCGCCTGGGGACAGGAATGCCAGGCTGATTAAATATTGAGGAGTTGCTCATTACCATAGGGATCGGTGACAACACCATATCTGCATATTGAGAAAATAGCAAGTTTACATTCTTCAGCATGGCTGCTTTGGTTCCAGGAAAGGATAAATGTTTGCCTGGCTAAAGATGCATAAAAACACAGGCTGCTGAATCTTGGAGACCTGTGAAAATTTCAAAATCCAAACTTGCTCATGGAAAAGGAATTAAAAACCAATCAATCAACCTGTTTTTTTGTTTGTTTGTTTTTCCAAAATCTGGCTGTCTCCACATACTGGCTGTTTAGAAGGAAGTGATAAAGATTTGAAATACATGTTGGTGGATTTTTTTTTTTTTAATGTACTTAGTTAAGTTACACTGGAGTTAGAGCAACTGAAAAAATTGAGTGGAGTTGGAGGTATGTTGTGAAGGATGAAAGACTGGCCTGTCTTCTCTGCTCTTGGAGTCTTCTCACACACTGGAATCCTGTAGTCACTCTTCTCAGTGCCGGCTGCAAATTAGGATCCATGGACCTCCTCTTCAGAGTGGCTAGGTTACATGGGTGCAGCTGCTAATGATCACTGAACCGCCAAGATCCACACAGCAATAGTAACATGGTTGGATCAACAGCCTATCCGATCTAAAAGTCAGTTTCTGATCATAGTCTGAATTGTCATTGCACACCCCAAAGTAGCTCCTGTAGGGGCTGCGTGGTGGCACACCCTATAATGAGCACACATTCCCATGCTTGAGGACCCAGGTTCAAAACCCTAGTCCCCACTAGCAAGGAAAAAGCTTCTGGAACAGTGGAGCAGTGTTGTAGTATCTCTCTTCCTCTCTCTGTCTCTCAAAAGGAAAAAGGAGGGCTGGGCAGCAGTGCACCCAGTTAAACATGCAAAGTATTAAGTGCAAGGGTCCAGGTTCGAGGCCCCCTTTCCCTACCTGCAGGGGCACCCACTTCATGAGCGATGAAGTGGGTCTGCAAGTCTCTATCTTTCTCTCTCTCTCTTTATCTCTCCATCTTCTTTCAGTTTCTCTCTGTCCTATGCAATAAAATTGAAAAAAAAAAAAAGGCCTCCAGGAGCAGTAGATTCATAGTGCCAACACTGAGCCTCAGTGATAACCCCAGAAGCAAGCATAACAAAAAGGGAAGGAAGAAAAAGGAAAAGAAGCCCCTGAAAATGTTGAGAACGTACCCCAGGTTTGCAGAGTTTTCCTCCATTATGAAATCTGGCTGCATCACTAATACGTTCCTATAGACCCTTGCTGAGTCTGCTCCGTATATTTCAACAGAGACTTTGTGGTTGAGCATGAAAAAGGACCCGTGACATTTCCCGTCAGTCCACCTTGTGACCCAATGCTCCAACTTCACTGTTTAACTTGGGATGTCACACCTGCATGGTTTCTTTCTTTCTTTCTTTCTTTCTTTCTTTCTTTCTTTCTTCCCTTTTGTTGCCCTTGTTTTATTGTTATAGTTATTGTTGTTGTTATTGATGTTGTCGTTGTTGGATAGGACAGAGAGAAATGGAGAGAGGAGGGGAAGACAGAGGGGGGGAGAGAAAGACACCTGCAGACCTGCTTCACCGCCTGTGAAGCGACTCCCCTGCAGGTAGGGAGCCAGGGGCTTGAACCGGGATCCTTACGCCTGTCCTTAGGCTTTCACCACCTGCACTTAACCTGCTGCGCTACTCCCTGCATGGTTGTTTCTGAGTGAAAGCAAAGAGGTCATGCTCGAGTTCTCCTTCCTGCCTCCCCACTCTCCCTGACCCCTCTTTCCTTTGACTACAGCATCTTGAGACTCTCTCTTTCT
>NC_080177.1:8457804-8467804 GCF_950295315.1 Erinaceus europaeus
TGTTTTTCATGCATGAATAAATTAGCTAGCATGCAAGTACTTGGGAGAAAGTGCTTGCCCTCTGGCCATAAAAAGAGTCCTGTTCATTAATACTTTAATGAAATTAGCTGTGAGCAAAAATATTATTCCTTTTAACTGTGCTCTAATTTCTTAATTTTAATTAGGCACATAATTGTAGGGGGCTGAAATTATCTTCATGTTCAGCAACTAAAGTTCCATCATCATGAGCCTGTGGCTGAAACTCAACACATTTCTGACACACACTCCAGAAAGAAACTCTTGCCTTCACTTTTTTCCTTCTCTCCCCAGTTTTTGAAAATATTTTTCTTGAGAGTTGGTCGAGGGCGGTAGCACAGCGGGTTAAGCACACATGGCAGGAGGCGGAAGGACTGGCCTAAGGATCCCAGTTTGAGCCACCGGCTCCACACCTGCAGGGGAGTCGTTTTACAAGTGGTGAAGCAGGTCTGCAGGCATCTATCTTTCTCTCCCCCTGCCTGTCTTCCCCTCCTCTCTCCATTTCTCTCTGTCCTATCCAACAGCAATAACATCAATAACTACAACAATAAAACAACAAGGGCAACAAAGGGAATAAAAAAATAAATAAAAATTTCAAATATATATTTTTCTTTAATTATTATTGGATAGAGACAGAGGGAATTGAGAGGGAAGGGGGAGGTAGAGGAAAAGAGACAGAGAGACACCTACAGCCCTGATTCACCACTTATGAAGCTTTCACCCTGCAGGTGGGGGTCTAGGGGATTGAACCCTGGGTCCTTGCATGCTGTAATGTGAGCGATTAACCAGGTGCGCCACCGCTTGGTCCCGCACCATTTTTTTTTTCACTGTAAAGATCTCCTTCTTTCCTCCATGGGAGACCATGATGTAATATTTCAAAGCTCCCTCCTGACTAACAAGCCCTTGGAACTGAAAAAGCTGGACTGTGCCCAGTTTAGGAGAGAGGCAGTGAGGAGATGTCTGAAGAAATTGCACTCATCCTTTTTTTTTTTTCTTCCTTCCTTCTTTCTTTCTTTGGCCTCCACCCACCTGGTTTTCTTTAACCGCTCTCTTGGTCTGTATTTACCGCTCATTTGGCTGCTTGGTTGGAGGGGGGGGGGGTGCTCTGTGTGGTATTTCACCTCCAGTCTCTGGTTTAGGCCACCTAATCCCTGCTTGATAGAAACACAGTGGTGGGGAGTCGGGCGTAGCCCAGCGGGTTAAGCTTACGTGGCGCAAAGCGCAAGGACCCGCTGAAGGTTCGAGCCCCCGGCTCCCCACCTGCAGGGGGGTCGCTTCACAGGCCACGGTGAAGCAGGTCTGCAGGTGTCTGTCTTTCTCGCCCCCTCTCTGTCTTCCCCTCCTCTCTCCATTTCTCTCTGTCCTACCCAATAACAACATCAATGACAACAATAACGATAACAAGGGCAACAAAAGGGAAAATAAAAATTAAAAAAACAACAACACAGTGGTGGGGGAACAGGTTACTTAAGGCAGCTGTTAGTCCCACAATGCTCACATTTTCAGGGATCGGCTCTGGCATTTAAAATGCTTTAGGTGAGCGAGAGCATCCCCACACAAATAAGCAACGTGAAACCGCTGAGTCGGAGAGAACAATATTCTGAATTTGCTGAGTTTGGATTTTTGATGACATCCTAGGAGTCTGTTAAAATTTAAGTGAGAGCCTAAACGTTTTTAGATGTGATTTCATATTCTTCAGTAAAATCCGAGCTGCCGTGTATTCTGGCGGACACCGAGTATATCTGATATGACTGCTGGAAACTAATTCTCTAATTAGTTGGTGGAATTCTTACCCTCTCCCCAGCATCATACACCTGGATGGACATTTTTTTTTTTAAGTGAAGTTAGGTGTTGACTTGCTTATTCAAATATTTTATTTTACTTTTTAATTACTTATTGTCTTTGTTTATTGGATAGATAGCTAGAAATTGAGAATGTAGGGGGAGATAGGGAGAGAGACAGAGAGACACCTGCAGCACTGCTTCATCACTTGTGAATCTTTCCCCCTGCAGGTAGGGACAGGTGACTGGAACCCAGGTCCTTGCACACTGTAACATGTTACACTCAACCAGGTGCGCCACCACCTGGCCCCTGTCATACGTACTTATTAGAGAGAAACAGTCAGAAATCAAGAGGGAAGTGGGTGATAGAAAGGAGAGAGAGGGAGTTGGGCGGTAGCCCAGCAGGATAAGCGCACGTGGCGCAAAGCACAAGGACTGGCGTAAGGATCCCGGTTTGAGCCTCGGCTCCCCCCCCCCCCCGGGGGGGTGGGGGGGGGGTGGGGGGGGTGGCTTCACAGGCGGTGAAGCAGGTCTGCAGGTGTCTATCTTTCTCTCCCCCTCTGTCTTCCCCTCCTCTCTCCATTTCTCTCTGCCCTATCCAACAACGATGACATCAATAACAACAACAATAAAAACAGCAGGGGCAACAAAAGGGAATAGATAAATAAATATTAAAAAAAAAAAAAAGAAAGGAGAGACACTTGCAGCTCTGCTTCACCACGAGCAAAGCTTTCCCCCTGCAGGTGGGGACAGGGGGCTCGAACCGGGGTCCTTATGCATTGTAACGTGCTCTCGGCCAGGTGCACCACCACCTGGCCCCTAGATAAATATTTTACAGGCCCATCAAAAGGTCACATACTTGACCTGATTAGCATAGTAGTAATGTTACTTCTTTTTTAGACTCGCTAGGAGCATGAAATGAGATAGATACAACCAAGACTCATAAGGGAGTAAGTACCTGACTGACAGTGAGAACACAACACAGATCAGGTAAGAATATGGGAGGCAGCTCAGGGGAGGTTGGGGGTCCAAGTCCCTGTGGCATGACAGGATTAGGGATGGGCACTAATTCCTGTGAAATGTGGAAGTGTACCTTTGTGATTTACTCATGTAAATCAACATTCCTTCAACAAAGTGCTGCTGAAGTCGAAAAAAAAAAAAAATCAAACACAGCAAGGATCTTTTATTTAAAAAATACTAATATAAACATTCTTATTCACAAGAGATTGCCAATAAATATACATGTTTTACGTATAATATCTAGGTTAGCAGGACTCAGCGGTGGCACATCTGGTTGAGTACACACATTACAGTGTGTAAGGACGCAGGTTCAAGCCTCCGGTCCCCACCTGCATCGGGAAAGCTTTGCAAGTGATGAAGCAGTTCTGCAGATGTCTCTTTGTCTCTCTTCCTCTCTATCTTTCTCTAAATTTCTTTCTGTCTCTATCCAATAAATAAATAAAGATGATTAAATATATATACATACATATATGTGTTAACAAACAGATTGTCACTTTGCAAACTAGATAGCATTTGAGAATATTATGATTTCACTTACATGAATTGCATCTGTCTCATACAAGTAAGACACTCCATTTTACAGCAGAAAGCAGGTCATGTCCAACTAATTTGTCTTAAAAAAAAAAAAACAAACTAATTCCATTAGTGAGTCCCTGTTTCTGATTTAGCTTGGTGCTTACCCACACAGAGTTCTGAGATGCTAGTTGCTGCTTGCATGGGAAACACTGTGAACACGGGGAAGCCAGTCACCCAGACCCTTCTTCCCACTCCTAAAATAAGTAATAAGAGTCTTCTCTTAAGTATTTTCAGTTTCTACTACATATACATCAATATACAGAGGCCAGGTGGTTGAGTGCACGTGTTACAATGCACAAGGACCCAAGTTCAAGTCCCTAGTCCTCATCTACAGGGGGAAAGCTTCATGAGTGGTGAAGCAGAGCTGCAGGTGTCTGTCTGTCTCCCTGTATCTCCTCCACCCCTCTTGATTTCTGATTGTCTTTATCTAATAATAAAAAATATTTAAATTTTTTAAATATATATATATACTGGATGTTGATAGACTTCAGCTTGGTACACAAAACCCATAAAATGTTGACATTTTTCTTTTGCCTCCAGGGTTATTTTTACTGGGGCCCGGTGCCTGCACTATGAAGCCACTGCTCCTGGAGGTCATTTTTTCCCGTTTCTGTTGCCCTTGTTGTTGTCGTTATTATTGTTGACATTGATTTTGTTGTTGGATAGGACAAACAGAAATGGAGAGAGGAGGGGAGACAGAGAGAGGGAGAGAAAGACAGACACCTGCAGACCTGCTTCACCACTTGTGAAGTGACTCCCCTGCAGGTGGGGAGTGGGGGCTCGAATTGGAATTCTTATGCCTGTCCTTGTGCTTCGCGCCATGTACGCTTAACCCGCTGCGCTACCGCCCGACCCCCTGTTGACATATTTTTAAAGTAAATGAGGAGAAGCCCAGACCAGGACGCAGTGATAAAGTGTTGGATTCTCAAATCTGAACTCCAGAGTTTGATCCCCAGCAGCAAGGAATATGTCAGGGTGATTCTTCGGCTTTCTCTCATTTGCTCTCTTTCCTAATGAACCTTTAGCAAGTTAAGTCAATGAAAAAAGAAATTAATAAGTTGCAATCTTACAAAGAAAAAAAATCACGAGGTGGCTGGGCAGTGGTGCATCTGCTCAAGCACACATATCACCAAGCACAAGGACCTGGGTTTGATCCCTCAGCTCTCCACTTGCAATGGGGAGTGCTTCATACATGAGTGGTAAAGTTGGTCTGCAGGTGTCTGTCTTTCTCTGTCCCTCTCTTTCTCCCACTCCCCTCTCAGTTTCTCTCTGTCCTGTCAAATAAAACAGGAAAAAAAATGAAACTGTTCATGATCTTAACTCTTCAAGTCTCCCTCCCTCCCTCCCTCCCTTCCTCCCTTCCTCCCTTCCTCCCTCCCTCCCTCCCTCCCTCCCTTCCTCCCTCCCTCCCTCCCTCCCTCCCTTCCTCCCTTCCTTCCTCCCTCCCTCCCTCCCTCCCTCCCTCCCTTCCTCCCTCCCTTCCTCCCTCCCTTCCTCCCTTCCTTCCTCCCTCCCTCCCTCCCTTCCTTCCTTCCTTCCTTCCTTTCTCTCGCTTTCTCTCTTTCCTTGGGGTCTTACTTTCTCAAGTCTTTAAAAAAATTTTTTACGTTATATTTATGTATTGGATAGAGACAGGCAGAAATCGAGAGGGAAGGAGGTGATAGAGAGAGAGGCAGAGAGATACATGGAGCTCTGCTTCATCATTTGCAAAGCTTCCCCCCTGCAGGTGGGAACCAGGATTCTCAAACCTAGGTCCTTGGGCATTGTAATACGTGCGCTCAACCAGGTGCGCCACCACCTGGCCCCACTTTCTCAAGTCCTAATGCATTTTTGTTTTGTGTGCTCAGGAGTTTTTTTTATACTTTTCATCTTTTCAGTAGGAAGCCTGTTCTCCTTTATCTTCTCTCTTATAGCTGGAAGAGGAAGAATCAAATCTGCTCTGTCCAGCTTGAGTCTAGTTTACCAGCTTGAGTTTAGTCTGGTTCATGTCGTAGTGATTAGAAGAGCCAAATGCCACAAACAAGTTTGATTTGAGCACTGTGTCCACATGTGTTCCAAAGGTGTGAACTGAGTGCCAGCTCTCTGAGTGCCCAGAAAGAATACACATTTATCATTCGATGTCAGAGAAAACAGATATTAAGCTAGTCGGAAAGGACAGAAATTTGAAATGAAACTTGTATATAATTTTTTTTTTTTGCCTCCAAGATTATTGCTGGTGCTTCGTGCCTGCACTGCAAAGCCATGGCACCTGGCAGCCATCTTTTTTCCCATTGTTGTTATTTTTGCTGCTGTTGTTGTTATTGGATAGGAAAGAGAGAAATTGAGAGAAGAGGGAAAGAAAGAGAGATTGAGAGAGAGACATCTGCAGACCTGCTTCACTGCTTGTGAAGTGACCCCTTCCCATGCAGGTGGGGAGCCCAGGGCTCAAAACCGGGATCCTAGCCATATATATTTAAATTTACTTATTTATTTATTCCCTTTTGTTGTCCTTGTTGTTTTTTATTGTTGTTGTTGTTGGATAGGACAGAGAGAAATGGAGAGAGGAGGGGAAGACAGGGGGGAGAGAAAGATAGACACCTGCAGATCTGCTTCACCGCCTGTGAAGAGACTCCCCTGCAGGTGGGGCGCCGGGGGCTCTAACCAGGATCCTTATGCCGGTCCTTGTGCTTTGCGCCACCTGCGCTTAACCTGCTGCGCTGCCGCTTAACTCCCTCTTGCCCCGTATATTTAATTTTTATTTATTTATTTATTTATTTACTCCCTTTTGTTGCCCTTGTTTTATTGTTCTACTTATTATTGTTGTTGTTGTTGTTGTTGTTGGATAGGAAAGAGAAATCGAGAGAGGAGAGGAAGACGGGGAGAGAAAGAGAGACACCTGCAGACCTGCTTCACCGCTTGTGAAGCGACTCCCCTGCAGATGGGGAGCCGGGGGCTTGAACCGGGATCCTTAGGCCAGTCTTTGCGCTTTGTGCCACGTGCGCTTAACCCGCTGCGCTACCACCGAACTCCCGTATATTTAATCATTAAAGTTTATCTTAAAAAATCAGTCTACTCTACACAGTTTTGGGGGGTTTTGTGAGCTATCTACTAAATTGAGAGAGTCATAAGAATGAGTTTTGTCTCCTTATTTTGGAATAGCGGCAGAATCTGTTAGATGTTCGCAATGTTTTCAAATTGAGCTGGTTTAATCTTACAATGTGTATACCTTCCATGAACATATCTTGAATCAGTAGCAATATGGAATTTGGTGCTAAGTCTAGAATATCAAGATTTCCTCTGTATAAGCAATATTCTCCTGGATTCCTTTGTATGAAAAGGGGAGGGGGGAAGGAGGACTTCAGGTGGGAAGGTGGCTGAGCCCTGGGAGTGACTTGTTTCTCTTCTAGTTCCTTGTTCAGACATGCTGGAGACTCTTCAGTATGTTCTGATTTGGGCTTGGGGAGCACTGTGACCTCCATCCAGTTTGAGCAGGTTTCTGTAGATGTAACCAAATGAAATCATAGAGACTAAATCTACTATTAAGTATTTGCATTTTATTTTATTTTTTATTAACTTTATTTATTTATTGGATAGAGACAGCCAGAAATTGAGAGGGAAGGGTCAGATATATATATATATATATATATATATATATATATAGAGAGAGAGAGAGAGAGAGAGAGAGAGAGAGAGGGAGACAACTACAACACTGCTCCACCACTTGCAAAGCTTTCCCCCTGCAAGTGGGATCCAGGAGTTTGAACCCAGGTCCTTGTGCATTGTGACATGTGCGCTCAACCAGGTGCGCCACCACCTGGCCTATTTATTTATTTATTTATTTATTCATTTATTTATTTGCCTCCAGCTAGGTACCTGCACTAGGAATCCACTGTTCCTGGAGGCTATTTTTCCCCTGTTGTTGCCTATGTTGTTTATTGTTGTTGTTATTGCTGTTGTTGGATAGGACAAAGAGAAATAGAGAGAGGAGGAGAGACAGAGAAGGAGAGAAAGATAGACACCTGCAGACCTGCTTCACCACTTGTGAAGTGAACCCCCCTGCAGGTGGGGAGCCGGGAAGCTTGAACCGGGATCCTTAAGCCGGTCTTTGCACTTTGTGCCATGTGTGTTTAACCCGCTGCGCTACCACCCCCAAACCCTTTATTTTATTTTTGAAATGTACCCAGGGTTATTGCTGGGGTTCACTGCTCCTGGCAGTTATTTTTTTTCTTTCTATTTTATTTGATAGGGCAGAGCGAAATTGAGAGGGGAGGGGAGAGAAGGGAGAGAGAGAGAGCACTGATCAGCTCTGGCTATGATGGTGCTGGGGTTTGAATTTGGAACCTCAGAGCCTTAGACATGAAATTCTTTTTGCATTATCATTATGTTCTCTCCCCAGTTCCAGTTAGAGTCAGTTCTTTCCTGGCGACAGCAGAATTTTGGGGAGACACTGTCCCCCTACTCTGAAGCCCTCCCTCCACCCCCCTGTCTCACTCAGCAAGCAGCTACCACATTGTGTGGCTAACCCAAAGAAAGAAAGGACTGCATGGTTGGGGAGATGACTCAGTAGCTAGAGCCATGGGTTTGATTCTCAGCATCACCTGCATTAATCTCTTTCATTAAATAAAGGGGCTGGGTGGTAGGACACCTGATTGAGTGCACATGTTACCGTGCGCAGGTACCCAGGTTCAAGCCCCTGGTCCCTACTGGCAGGGGAAAAAGTTTCATGCGTGGTGACCTAGTGAAACACTTGTCTCTCTCCCTCTCTATCTCCCCTTTCCCTCTAGATTTCTTTCTATCTCTGTCTAATAAAAATAAAATACAGTAATCTTGGAGAAAGAGAAAGGAGGGGGAGATAGAAAGAGAGATACCTACAGACCTGCTTCACTGCTCTTGGAGCTTCTCCCCTGCAGGTGGGGAGAGAGGGGCCTGAACCCATAAACTTGTGCATGGTGCTGAGTCCAGCCAACCAGATAAGCTAACACTCAGCCCCCGGATATTTGAATTTTTTTGCTAACTGTCTCAAGTGGTCTTGGAGGAGAATGTTGAGCAACTTTGGACATACGGGAAAGGGCAGTTTGGTCATGGGTTTTTCCTCTTGAGTTCTAGGTGGTAATGTGTTCTAGGTTATTGTAACAGGCAGGAAGTGGGGCTGATGACAGTTCTTGATTATACTCTTCCTCTGGAAACCAAGAAAGGTTGGTCTGCAGTTTAAAATCAAAGTCAAACTAGTCTTGATATAACTTGGCAGCAATTTTCTGCTTTTTCACAGATTGCCACTAGAAATAAGAAACCAAAGAGATTTGTCACTTCCACTAGCAATCTTGTTTTACTATATAAACAATTTAAAATATAATGTGCTGCACAGTCTAGCAACATGGGACATGACCATGGGGACTATTTACTTTTTACCGATGGTCAGTCTTCCATCAATCCCAATACTCCCAGGACTCAGGATGGAAAGACTGGAATCACATAACCTCTAAGCCATCATTCATCACTTGACCAAACAATTGCTTCTGATTGAGCAAGTCAGAGTATTATTTATTGGTAGAGGTCGTTGAAACAAGACCATTTTGACATTGTCAAAGAAGCAGCCTAGGATTTAAATCATCTAGTACTCAAAATATAAGGGAAAGTGTCTGTATCCATCTATCATCTGTCTATCTGTCTGTCTGCCTACTTGTTCATCTTTTTATATTTCTAGCTACTTATTTCCCTGCTCCAAAATGTTTGTAAGAAGCTTATACAAATCCCAACACACCTGAATCCATATATGCACACAGAGATGGTTGGAAAACTATGCCCATGTGTTGACTAATGGCATCTCTGCAAGAGAGGATGGTAGATTAACTTTATTTTGTTAAAAATGTTTTTATTTATTTATTTATTCCCTTTTGTTGCCCTTGTTGTTTTGCATTGTTGTTGTAGTTATTCTTGCTGTAGTTATTGATGCCGTCGTTGTTAGATAGGGTAGAGAGAAATGGAGAGAGGAGGGGGAGACAGAGAGAGGGAGAGAAAGACAGACACCTGCAGACCTGCTTCACCGCCTGTGAAGCGACCCCCCTGCAGATGGGGAGCCGGGGGCTTGAACCAGGATCCTTACACCAGTCCTTGGTGCTTTGCGCCACCTGTGTTTAACCTGCTGCGCTACCGCCCGACTCCCTAACTTTACTTTCTTCATGAGTCTTTCTATATTTCACAGTATTTCTAGAAGGAATATGTTATCCTATTAAAATATAATAAGAAAAATGCTTGGGGCTTAAATAAGTTACTTGCCCTGAGAAGGGAGACAGTTTTGGTCCATGATGCTACACACTGCTGTCTCCTTAGGAATCTTCCTGAGGGGAATTTCTCTGTTCTTGTTGGTACTTTGAAGGACAGGCTTCTTAGGATCCAGGCAGCCAGCCAATAGGCAGGGGAGGATGGGAGTGGGCTCCCTCACCTGCCACTACACCTGGTGCCACTACAGTGGTCTCTGAGCAGACCACTTCCCTCCTGGTCCAGGACTCCAGCATCATCTCTCCTTTTACCTCCCTGCATCTTCTCTGGAGTCTATCCCACTTGTTGTCTCCATGATAGATCTTCAGAATTATGCCTCAAGTCATGTGGACACCAGTCTCCCTGCACCT
>NC_080177.1:8470304-8520304 GCF_950295315.1 Erinaceus europaeus
TATTGTTGTTCTTGTTATTATTGATGTTGTCGTTGTTGGATAGGACAGGGAGAAATCGAGAGAGAAGGGGAAGACAGACAGGGCGATAGAAGACACCTGCAGACCTGCTTCACCACCTGTGAAGTGACCGCCCCCCCTGCAGGTGGGGAGCCAGGGGCTCGAACAGGAATCCTTACGCCAGTCCTTGTACCACGTGCGCTTAACTTGCTGCGCTACCACCCGGCCCCCTCCATCAGATTATTTTATTGTGCACTTGACGGTCTGTTCTCTATTTATAATTTGACTGGTTTTGGGAATGGAGGTAGCCATAGTTAATGCACAGGTATTAGGAAGAATGTGACTCTGCCCTGTCTCCTGCTTGGGCAAATAATTCCCATTCTGAGAATGTCTCCATTTTGGAGGGAGAGAGGCCTGAGCTCTAAAACTCTATCTAAGCCTGAGTTCTCATATTGTGTGTAAGTCTGGCCAGAGTCCTTCCAGGAAAAGAAAATATTGGTTACTTGGGGGCAGTTATGTGAGGGTGAGTGCAGAAGGTTGTATATTTACCTTAGAACATAAATCAGTTCTTAAAAACAAAACATTCTTCACAAGACTGACTTGTGTTGTTTTTGTTTTGTTTTGTTACTTAGTTTTAAGCCCAGAATTTTAGTTTGGTGATGTTCTTGGTCTTTTGCTGCTGCTTTTCTTCTTGTTTTAAACTATGACAAGAGAAACATTCATATTCAGGGTAAGAATCCAATTTTAAGCCTCCAAATGTATCTCTGAATGTTAGATGACAAGATGGTGTATAGTATTTATAAGAACTTCCTGTGGGAACATGGCTGTTCTATTGCAGTTAATGATCCTTGCAATTCTGTTCAAAACTACATTCTTTTTTCCTGGTGACTGCTTCAGGACTCACATTGTTTTTAAGTTTCTAGTTGAGAATTCTTAGTCCATTCTACTTTTGCAAAATAGTTACTTGGCTTATTGATTTGACCTTTATTTGCTTTTTAAAGTTATCTTGAACCCATGAAGTTATACTTATGATGTCTAGAGAAGAAGTCCTAAAATTTGAAAGAAATCATTCATGGCACATATATAATAGTGACTGTTTTGCAATACTTAGCAGGTATAGACTAGAATGTTTTTTCATCAGCATAAGACCAGTTATGTGATTATTGGCCATCTTTCATTTCTTTAAGTAGTGGAAGGAGGTAAGCTGGGTTGGGGAGTAGAAAGGAGCAAACTGATAGTGCAAAAGAAATACAGATTGGCGGTCAGGTGGTAGCTCAGTGGGTTAAGTGCATGTGGCATAAAGTGCAAGGACTGGCATAAGGATCCCAGTTCTAGTCTCCAGCTCCCCACCTGCAGGGGAGTCGCTTCACAGGTGGTGAAGCAGGTCTGTAGGTGTCTATCTTTCTCCTCCCTCTCTGTCTTCCTCTCCTCTCTCCATTTCTCTCTGTCCTATCTAACAACAACGACATCAATAATAACAACAATAATAACTACAACAATAAAACAACAAGGCCAACAAAAGGGAATAAATAAATAAATAAATTTTTAAAAGTACAGATTATCATAGTTACAGTAGTTACATTACTTGGTGGAAGAAATCCTGAGGTCTGGCCTTAACATCAAAGATGTGTTTGGAGACAAAACCATATGGCCAAGTGAAACTAAAACAAGTTTAAATAAATGAGACTACATTATATTAAAAAGCTTCTATACACTGAAACCAAATTACACAAGGGTAGACAGACAACCCACTAATTAGGAAAAGATATTTGCCCAATACCACACTGGTATGAAGCTCAAAATTAACCACAACGAGAAAGCTGAAAAAACAAAAACAAAACAAAAAAAAACAACACCAAACACCCTTAATTTTTTTATTTCACAAATACATGGGATTAAACAACATGCTCTGAATAACTAAGCCAATGAAGCAGTCAGAGGAGAAATAAACAATATCTAGAGACAATTGGAATTGGTTCTCTTATTACTGGTGGCACAAATAATAGATGTGTCAAGCACAGAAGCTTCCAGAAGAGTTTCCAAAGGGCTTTCCACTTCTACAGCGGCTAGTGACCTGTCCTCTACTCTGCTCAGAAGGTCCACGTGTTAGCTTTATAAATCATCCCAGACTGCCTGAAGCCACAGCGCCTTGTGGCCAGGGGGGATTTGGGCATTAAAACAAACATCATCAATTTTTTTAAGGAATGGAAATGAGTTCCAGTGGTAAGAATTTCCAGGGCTTTGTGTGCCGGACTTCAGTCTATCTGAAATTGAGACCATTTAAATGGAAACCCATGTAAAAAATAAAAACAGACAAACAAAAAGTTCTCCCAGTTTGGAGAATCCTGAAACAAATACAAATGGAAATACTGTATGATCCAGCAATTCCACTCCTAGGCATTTACCCCAAAGGTGTAATAACACTGATTTGAAGGGTTGTATGAAGCCCCGTGTTCACGGCGGCTTTATTCACGATAGCACAAACTTGGGAATAACCAAAATGTCCTTCGACATATGACTGAATGAAAGTTATGGGACATATACTCAGTGGAGTATTACTCAGCAATAAAAAAGTGATACCCTGTTCTTTGGGATAAAGTGGATGGAACTGGAGAAGATGATGCTCAGTGAGGCAACTAAGAAGGTGAAGGACAACTACAGAATGGCTTCACTCAGATGCGGAACATAAAGAATTGAGTAGACAAATGTGAAAAGACAAAATGTCAACCTCTAAGACTGTGGGAGCTTTCCCACTATAGCTTATAGTGGTTATCTATGGGGGTGGGGGTGGGGATGGGACACAGACCTTTAGTAACGGGAGTGGTAGGGAGAGGGGGAGGGGGAGGGGGAGGGAGAGAGGGGAGAGGGAGAGGGAAAGAGAGGGAGAGGGAGAGAGAGAGAGAATATTCTCTTGTGGAGAAGGAGGCAGGCAAGCCCTTCGGAAGTCCTTCTTTCACTACCCCCTCCTAAATCCTAGTGATGGGAAAACGGGACCAATTTCACCAACGACCCAGTGAAAAGTGATTTGCTCAAGGGAATCCAAGACTCATGATAATTTCTCTAAACAAAACCGCAACGTCTATGTATGTTGGAATTTGGGGCAGACTACTGAGTGTTTTTGCTTATCTTCCCACTTGAAATATGTATATGGATATATGAGATCAAGCCCTGCCCAGGGACTGAACCTGGGGCCTCAGGTATGCAAGTCTTGTGCTCAGGTGCTGAACTATCCCTTGGGTCTCCTGTATGCAATAGTTTAATGTGAAGAGGTTTGAGAAGACAACAGGTCAGAAAGGTGACTCTGACCTCCTTCTCATTCTTTTATCCTAAAACAGACTATCAGCCTTCACATGAGAGGTGCTTTCCGAGGCCCAGTGAAAAGAATCATTTTATCTCCGAGAACCTTATGAAAGCTCTGTGTCATGTAAAATGCATATTAAGGGGGCCGGGCAGTTGTGCACTGGGTTAAGTGCACATAGTGTGAAGCACAAGGACCAGCACAAGGATCCGGGTTCGCCTTGCAAGTGGTGAAGCAGGTCTGCAGGTGTCTGTCTTTCTCTCCCCCTCTGCCTTCCCTTCCTCTCTCCATTTCTCTGTTCTATACAGCAGCAACAGCCGCAGCAGCAACAGCAACAAACATGGAAATATGGCCGCCAGGTGCAGTGGATTTGTAGCGCTGGCACCAAGCCCCAGTGGTAACCCTGGAGGCAACTAAAATAAAATATATTTAATGTATGGATTTGCTTTCCCCCTACTAGTCCACTGTTGTTAAGGAAAGATGACCAGTGGACTCTGAACTCTGAAAAAGTGGAAGGACACTCAGAAGTAGTAGATATGACTTAGAAAGGGAGAGAAGGCAGGAGCATAGGAAAAAGTGGGCAAATATATCTATATATATGTAGATTGATAGAAATAAAGGTTAACCTATATCTGTGACCTTGGGAGAACTGTTGCAGTTTCCAGTGGGGGTATGGGGACACAGAACTTTGGTGGTGGGTAAGGTGTGGAATTATACCTGTTACCTGATTATTTTGTTTTATTATTTATTCATATTTATTTGATGTACTATTTAATATGTTTATTATATTGATATTAATACCCATTATATTTATTTAATATATTTATTATTATTTTATTACTGATCAATGGTAAATCACTAATAAAATGTTTTAAGTTTAAGGAGGGGCCAGGATGTGGCACACATCATAGAGTGTAGGTGTTACAATGCACAGGACCCAGGTTCAAGCCCCCAGCCCCCACCTGCAGGAGAGAAACTTCATGAGTGGGAAGCAGTGTTGCAGGTGTCTCTTTCTCCCTCTCTGTCTCCCCTTTGATTTCTCTTATCTATCTAATAAGTAAATAAATAAAATAAAATAAAATAAAATAATTAAGTAGGGGCCATGAATGTGGCTCAGCTGTAAGACACATGCCTTGTATGGGAGTGGGCCTGCCTGGGTTCAGCCCCCAGCATTGCACAGAGACAGCACTAAAACAGATAGAACATTATAACTGACTGAATAGCATCTCTCCTCTCACCTCCACTCTCTCTTACACCCCTTCCCCAAAAGGTACAATTATAAGAAAAGTTTCTGTCAGCTTTCAAGTGAAAATGTAAGAAAGATTATGGTTATTTTCATCTTTAAGAACTTCATTTGAATATTGCTGAGGAAAGGAAAAAGAGAGGGAGACACTTTATTGTACTTATTCAGTTTACCAAGAATCGGATATAGTAATTTCTCCATAATTTAGAAGAAGAAATTCTAGTGTTTTCTTACAGTGGGGGAGATCTGTGAAGGAGAGAGAAGCTTCTCTCTCTTTCCCCAACATTCACCCCTCTGGGAGTATGGACCAAAGGCAGTTTGATCCATATCCCCAGCCTGTTTCTATCTTTCCCTAGTGGGGTGAGACTCTGGAGAGGTGAAGTTCTAGGGCACATTGTTGAGGTCGTCTGCCCAGGGAAGTCAGGATGGCATCATAGTAGCATCTGCAACATGGTGACTGAAAGGAAGTAAGATACAAAGCAGAACAAAATGTTACATAAATAGCAACCAAGAAAGTAGGAATAGAGCAGATGAGAACAGGAACCTTAGGGTGGAAAGAAGCAAGGAAGTCTATTTTTGGTGTGTTCCTAGGGGCCTATGACTGAGGTAATTTTTGCTAGAACTTGATAACTAACATGGAGGCGGTCTAAAAATATTGTCTGGGAAGATGTCAGAGTTGAGAATAGGACTAGAAGGCTAGATCAGGGCAAAGAGTGACTCCCAAACTTGAGGAAAATATTTCATTACATTTAACTGTTTACCACATCGATCTGACCTGGGGTCTGTATCTATTATCTATTCATATTTGGCACAGGTCTACTTTTTGTTTTAAAGGAAGGTCAGAGTGCTTGGACTCTAAGGCTACCATCTTGGGTGCTTCTTATGTTGTCCATATTGTTATTGGCAGATGAAAATTTTATTGTTAGTGCCATAGTGAGTCACTTTCCCAGTATTCAGACAAGTCAGTCTCTTAGAACTGAATTGTTTCTTATCACCATGCCATGGAATCTTACAGTGCATAGTTTGCTACCAGGAATAGAATAGTTCATTTTAAAAGATTAGATGTGCAGGTAACAAGTCCTCAGAAGCAGGCAAGACTGCGTTGATGACATTAGTTACTTTCAGTTATCAAACTTCTGGATTCACGCTAATTGCTCAGTCCCAGGGGATCTCACTAAGATGAGATACAGCCAACAATAGACACTAAAACCCCAAATCAGCAGAGGTGGTGATTTGAACATTGAAGACCCTATTTAAAAGCATGATGCCGTTGAGATGTTAAGTAAGGGGAGCCGGCAAACCCTCCATTAAAGAATAACTGATGGGGTAGGAGACAGTCCTGTCATGATGAATGAAGTTAACTTGTTTGTTTTCCCTTGAGGTACCTCCCAATCCTGAAACATTAGATTTCACTTCCCAGATCTCTATGGGAGAAAATGAAGCTGAAAAACCAAGTCACTGAGGCTTTATAATGTACCTTCTTTCGGTTCACCTATGGAATAGAGACAAAGTCATCTGTCTTCATCAACCCCTGCCCTTTCCAGATTAGACTGATGAAGAAAGACGTGGTGAAAGAGGCAGGAGACGATAGAGGGGCAAAGAGAGAAAGAGAAATGGCAGAGACAGAGAGAGACAGTAAGAAACAAAAGCCCCAGCAAGATGGTGATACTAAAGAATGTCAGTGGCCATTTTTTAAGTAAAAAATGGACATTACTGAAAATTGTCCAATTTCCCATGCAAGAAGCCAGTGGAAAGTGAGCTGGGGAATTTTCTTAGAGCAGGCCAGTTCTCGCTGCAGGATCTGAGAGAAACTCAGGTGCAGTGTGTCATCTGTTGATGATCTGCATAAATTCAGAGATCACCTAAAGTCCCTAAAACCACCAGCCAAGGCACCAGACCAGCATCTCAGTGCTGCTTCCTCTAGAACCTTCTGACCATAACCTTTCCAAAGCGGCATCCCTGTAGGAAGCACCTGAGGGAAATTGCTTTCATTCCACGAAAGCCGGTCTCTGGTTGGATCTTATTAAAAACATTCTTTCTCCAGAAATGTATCCATTTCCCTCTTCTCGCCATCTTATTAGAGGATTCCACTGCAGCAGTGGGAACCAAGGGCTCCCTTTCCAATTTAATGGGGAATCGAAAAAGCAGAGCCACCAGGGCCAGATCAAAACCAACAAGTCTGAAGGATGACCGTTCAGAGTGGAAATGCTTTATGGCACTGGCCATGTGTCCTCCTGTATCTCACACCTGAACCCCAGTGTGGTCCCCAACACTTTATTTTAGGAAGATCCCAGCTTCTGGTATACCCTGCAAGGTGTTGGGGCATGCAAATAGTAATGGTCAGAACTCTGGTTTCTCTCAGACCTCATATTCTCAAAGTGGGTATTATATGTTTAAAGACCAGGGAAGTTGGTAATGAAATTGCAAGTATTCCTTTAGGATTTTGATGTCAGAGAAAAGAACTCATTGTCTCTGTTGCCAAGAAGCTGTCAAAGATGCCTTAATTATGATTAATATCATACACATACCTGAGGTTGTTTTCTCTCTCTCTCTCTCTCTCTCTCTCTCTCTTTCTCTCTCTCTCTCATGCTGACTTTCTTAAAATGCCTCTTTGCTACATATCCTTTCAGCAGCCCACAATGTGGTAGCTTTAGGGAATGATTAGGATTCTGTTTCTTTGTGTCATGATGTTTATAAAACGTTTGTGCTTAGCTAAACAACCTAAGCTTCTAACATCTCTCTATGCATTTTTCTTTTCTTTGTAGCTGCTGGATTTTTTTTTTTTTTTTTTTTTTTACAGAGGAGAAAGGAAAAAAAATGTTTGGGGAGGATAATTTTAATCATCTTCTAAGTTCATGCTTTTGAAGCAAGTCAGCAAACATTTCCCATCATGTGCTCTCAACTCTTTCTGCTTCTGATGGGTTTTTATTGTACTGAGAGGAGGGAAATGGGGAGTATGATATTGATGGAGGAGGCGGAGAGGAAGCACATATTAATCGTGAATTGTGGTTAAACAAGTGTAATAGAGCTGCCTTGTGAGTTGCTGCAGAGCAAACAACACAGGTCAGTGATAATCACAAAAAAACAGAAATAAAAATGGAAATCACTAATGGTAGCGCCTTCTGTAATGAGGCAGATTTCACGCCACAAGTTACTAAGACATAATATGAATCCCAAAGTCTGTGTACTTCCAGGGGGATATTAGGAAGAGTTGTGAGTGAGTCTCATACAGATTTCGACTATCATTTTTAACGGAGAACATCTCTCATGCTTCTCCTTGTTAACATTCCCAGAGCGTTTTATATTTGCAAAGTGCTTGGCTGTGGTTTTACTAGTTATTCCCAATGTGAATAGACACCTGACTTCATTCTATTGTTGAGGTAAAGTTAACAGGCTTCAGAATGGAGCGAGTTGATGACTCCATCTCGGGCTTAATTAGACAGTTTAAGCTCTAATTGGCTGTTGGTAAGTCAATCAATCAGTGAGCGAGGTGCACAGTCGCTCACTGGGAATTGTGGGAGCAATTGATCTAGTTGTTGCCAGACACTTCCGCAGAAATCACCTGTGCAGAGCAGGATGGCATGGAGCAAGACCTCCCTGGTGCTGGGTGTCCCTGGACACCTGGTCATGTGTGACAGCCATCTTGGCCTTTTCCATGTGTGGAATTGGAGAGAAAACACTGCCCCATTCCTTATCTGAAGGAAGGATAACAAATGTGTCTTCTGGGCAAGGAAGAGACTAGTGATTGTCAGTTGCAACAGTAACTGAGCCGTGCTGGGAAGAGAAGACAGGGCAAATCCGACACCCAAAGGTTGAGTTGTGGTGAAACGGGTATGTGATGCATGCACAGGAGGAGGCCTTGGGTTGCTGAGCTGTTGCAGAGTGTGTGTGTGTGTGTGTGTGTGTGTGTGTGTGTGTGTGTGTGTTTGTGTCAATTTATTGGATAGAGATAGTCAGAAATCAAGAAGGAAGGGAGGGATAAAGAGCATGAGAGACACAGAGATGCCTGCAGCACTCCTTCAACCACTTGTGAAGCTTTCCCCCTGCAGGTGGGGTCTGGGGGCTCAAACCTGTGTCCTTGCACATTGTAAATGTGCGCCACCACCCGGCCCCATTTTTTTTTTTTGCCTCCAGGGTTATCAATGGGGCTCAGTGCCTGCACCATGAGTCCACTGCTCCTGGAGGCTACTTTTTCCCCTTTTGTTGTTCTTGTTTATCATTATTGTTGTGATTGTTATTGTTGTCATTACAGTCATTGTTGTTGAATAGAACAGAGAAAAATGGAGAGAGTAGAGGAAGACAGAGAGGGGGAGAGAAAGATAGACACCTGCAGACTTCCTTAACCACCTGCAAAGTGATCCTCCTGCAGGTGGGGAGCCAGGGGCTCAAACCAGGATCTTTAAGCCAGTCCTTGTGCTTTGCTTCATGTGCCATGTGCACTTAACCCACTGAGCTGCTGCCCGACTCCCATATTGTGGGTTCTTTAGGAAGAGAATTAGGTGTGATGGATCAGACACCATTGCCTGTGTGTGTCCATGTAAAAGAGGAACCTAGAAAATTCAGTGAGCCAGAGGCCAGGCGGTGGCGCACCTGGTTAAGCACACACATTACAGTGAGTAAGGACTCTGGTTCAAGCCCCTGGTCCCCACCAGCAGGGCAAAAGCTTCACAAGTAGTCAAGCAGTGCTGCAGTTCTGTCTGTCTCTCTCCTACTCTAACTCCTCCTCCCCTCTCAAATTTTCTCTGTCTCTATTCAATAATAAAAATAAATAAAAATATTTTTAAAAATTCAGTGAGACTGAGGGGGAATCTTTGTGTCATCTCCTCAATAACTTAAACCTTGACCTCTCACAGAGAAATTATTTTCTGTTCCACAGATATAGTGTTTCAGATATCTAACCTGTGGAAGTGAAAGGGACCAGGCTCTCTATTTGGTAAACTCATTGAACAAACATTCTTTTTAAAGGACTCAATTCTATAATTCCATAGCAAAACTGAAGGGATAGTACATTCAATTTTGTTGTTTTCGCCGGGCTATGTTGTTTTCGCTGGGCTGGCTTCACGGGCAGGTAACAGACGACCAGGGACTCATGGTTGAGCTGTAGGCAGTATCTCTTTATTCATGCAGGATGCAGCACAATCTAAGCCGAGCTAAGCTAAACTCAAGTACCCTAAAACTCACAATGCTGTCTTTATATATACTTGCCAAGTAGGGTGGAAACAGGATGTGACATAGAGAGGGTGGAGAGAAAAGTGACTGGTGAAAATCAGAGTGTGACAAGGAGAGGATCAGGGTGTGACAAGGAGAGGGGGTGGAGCTGGCGAGAATTCTATCACTGAACTACCAATGCCCTGGAGGGAGGGTGGTGCTTGTTAACAGCAGTTATGTAAATAGAATGAAGTGGTTATGTAAATAGAATCGTGTTAAGCAGGGGGGATTTAAACCAAATGAAACAGAAGGGGTCTCATGCATACCAACACAATTTTTCCACATACCTTCTGCCCCCCCCCCATGCACAGTACCGCACTCCCACACCCACCGCCCACTCCCCAACAAGAAAGTTCTACAGTTGCTGAACCTACGCCACTATTATCCCCTAAGTCCACAGTTTACGTTAGGGTGTGCTCTCAGCATTGTGTATTTGTGGACAGTTGTCTGACATGGCACATCTTGGCAAATGTATGTATAATGACATATCCACCCTTATAATATTGTCCACAATAATTCTGTGAGCCTCCTGTGCTGAATATGGGTCCCAGATCAGATTCATGGGGCCTACACTTAATGGTATTTATATACTTTTCCCATATTTGGAAGCTACTCTCTACCCTCATGTGGCTTTCTAGTCCTGTTTCCAACTCTGACACCATTTTCCCAGACAATACTTTTATCCCGCCTGCATGTTAGCTATTGGGCTCAGGTAAAAACTGGTAAAGTCATGGGCCCCTTGGAATATAGCTAAAATAGACTTTCTAGCTTTTTCCAACATGAAGACTCCAATTCTCATCTGCTATATTCTTACGTTTAGGTTCCTGATTATTTAACAATTTGTTCTGCTTTATATCTTAATGCTTTTCAACCAGCAAGTTGCAGATGCCACCGTGATGCCAACCTGACTTGCCTGGGTAGATGACCCCACCAATGAGTCCCAGAACCCCACCTCCCCAGAGCCCTGCCCCACTAGGGAAAGAGAGAGACAGGCTGGGAGTATGGATCAGCCTGCCAACACCCATGTCCAGTGGAGAAGCAATTACAGAAGCCAGACCTTCCACCTTTTGTATCCCCATAAGGACCTTGGGTCCATACTCCCAGGGGGATAAAGAATAGGAAAGCTTTCAAGGGAGGGGGTAGGATACGGATCTCTGGTGGTAGGAATTGTACCCCTCTTATCCAATGGTTTTGTCGATCATTATTAAATCAATGAAACAATCTAATAATAATAATTCTGTGAGCCTGAAAACTCCAACCCTCTACTTATTTATCCTTCCTTCTCCCCTAAACCCTGTTCATTTAAAAAAAAATTTTTTTTTTTGCTCACACATTTATGCTAGAAGCCTCACCTTGGCTACCTAGGTAAAATAGCAAACTCTCTTCACCCAATTAATTTTGACCATTTGTTTTCTTAATAGCATTTACTAATTCCCTATATTACCATATCAACTGACTATATGCTGTCCCCCACCCCCATCTTGGTGTATTGTAAGATGCTCCACTAGCATAGATGCCCTGGTTCTACAAACTGTTGGCATAAGACAGATAGGTCCTCAATATTTGTGGAGAGTCCTATCTAATTAGTACAGGGAAATCAGGCAGCTCAGTCCTGGCTTGTGGTGGTGCTGGGGATTGAATCTGGAACCTTTGATGCCTCACACGTGAAATTCATTTTGCATAACCATTGTGTCATCTCCCTAGCCCCTAGGAGGAAATGATACTTACAAAAAAATATATATATATGTGAAAGATGTATGGGTGTATGCATTCTCTTTAATGTTTCAGGGATTTTACTGATGCTACAACCGTAAGTCAGGTACAACCCCTGTTCCAAATGTGCTTGGAGTTTAGAGAGGGAAAGTAAGTCACATTGATATGATCTGATAATTATTATGATAAAACAACCCATAAGAAGAGTTGCATGAAGACTGACTCTTAGGGGAATCAAATAAAGTTTTTTAAAAAATTATTGGGGGGATTAATGGTTTACAGTAAATACATTTGTTGGTAAATGTGCAAAATTTCTCAGTTTTCTGCAAAACACTCTTAACTCCGCCGCCCCCCAAGCAAACACACCTAGGTCTTCCTCCACAGTCATATACCAGGACTTGAAAGCCACTGGCCCACCCCCACACTCTGCCCAGGTTCCTTTACTTTGGTACAACACACAAAACTCAGTTCAAGTTCTGCTTTGTGTTTCCCCTTCGGTTCTTTTGTTCTCAATTTCTGTCTCTGAATGAGATCATCCTATGTTCACCTTTCTCTTTCTGGTTTATCTCACTTAACATGATTCCTTCACACTCTGTCCAAGATGAGGTAAAGAAAGTGAAGTCACCATTTTTAATAGCTGAGTAGTTTTCCATTGTGTATCTAGACCACAACTTGCTCAGCCACTCATCTGTGGTTGGACACCTGGGTTGCTTCCAGGTTTGGGCTATTACCGATTGTGCTGCTATCAACATAGGTGTACACAGATCTTTTTGACTGGGCATGTTTGGTTCCTTAGGATATATCCCTAGGAGAGGAATTGCAAGGTCATAGAACATGAGAATTAGCGCTTTAAGATTTGGAAAATAAGGAGGACTTAACCTTGGGGTCAGGGGGAGCTTGGGGATAGACTGACTGTGAGCATCTTTGGCACTCACACTGCCTGTCTGCTGACCAGGAAACCAGAGCAGGGGGCAGGCTAGAAGTGCTTGAATGTTCAGTACCCCTCCAGAAGATGCCAAAGTCAACAGCTAGAAGGAGAAAGCAGTAAACACCCCAAAGCCTGTACCCTTTGAGGAGGGGGGATAATCCAGGGTGCTTTTTACAGCTATCTCAGAGACATACCCCTTCCAGTGAGGTTAAGCCCCAGCAACTCACAGCATGTACTGGCTGTTGTCTAACTTTCTTTTTTTTTTAATTTTTTATTTATAAAAAGGAAACATTGCCTATACCATAGGATAAGAAGGGTACAACTTCACACAGTTCCCACCACCAGAACTCTGTATCCCCTCCCGCTAGCTTTCCTATTCTTTAACCCTCTAGGAGTATGACTCTCTTACCTGTTTCTCATCCCCACTCCCCTGTCTGTGCTTCCTGACTTCACTCCAAAATAAATGACATCCCCTTAGATGTTCCTTAGAGGCTCTGCTGCAGGAGGAGAGGGCAGCAATGTAGGACATCTGAAACAGTTCTCTGGACAGAGGCAACATTTTACAAAATCCCAGATTGACAGATTTAGAGAAGAAAGAGAAATTAATTCTAGGGAGGGCGGGTGATGGCATGGTGCACACAGTTAAGTGCACATAATACCAAGAGCAAAGACCTGTCACAAGGATCCCGGTTTGAGCCCCGGCTTCCCACCTGCGTGTGTGTGTGTGTGTGTGTGTGTGTGTGTGTGTGTGTGTGTGTGTGTGTCACTTTACAAGCAATGGATCAGATTCGCAAGTGTCTATCTCTTTCCCTCTCTATCTCCCCTCCTCTCTCAATTTCTCTCTGTCCTGTTCGATAAAATGGAGCGGGAGGGGATGGCCACCAGGAGCTGTGGATTCATAGTGCTGTACCAAGCCCCAGCAATAACTCTGGAGGTGGGAGAGAGAGGAAAGAGAGAGAGAGAGAAATTAATTGTAGACTAATTGTGAGGAGAGTATCAGGGACTAGCTGGACATAAGACAGGAAAATGTGGTAGAGGGTTTGTTACTAATCTACCCATAATTCTACATGAACAGAAAAAAATTCTATATAACTATACAGAATTGAATATAGGTGTTCAACGTTGGACTTTTTTTTTTCCCTCTAGGTGTCACTGGGGAATGAATCCAAGGGTCTTGTGCATGACTTAAGTAACGTTTCTGGAGTCAGTATCTTCATTCTTTATTTCTCTTACAGATAGAGGAGAGAGGGAGACACAGAATTAGCGAGATGACACCACTGTACTGCTCCATTGTCCGTGATGCTTTCTTTGTGCTATGTGTTGTGAGGATTTGAAGCCAAAGCCTCATGCAGAGCAAGATGTGTACTCCACCAGTTGAACTATCCCCGGCTCCTAGCATCAGGGATTTTAGGTGTTGGATTTTTCACTTTTGGAATGGCACTTGGCTTGGATGGGGAGTTACACACAATCTTTACACACAATCTTTCTCTCCTTCGGATCCTCCTCCTTAGCAAATACACCAGCTAGACACAGGACACTGGCTAAGTACCAGTTTGGAATGTGAAGCCAAGGTGAGAATAAAAATGAATCAATATCCAATAATGTATCTCTCCATCTGGAGATTTCAGACCAAGATCTGAGCAGCCTTGTCAGGAAGAAACTGGTTTGTGCTGGATCTTTCCCCCCACTGCCCAAGCAGATCTGATGGGAAGAAATTAGCTGTGGCTTCCAAGTGTTTTTGGTCCCCACGTCCCTGACCTCGTGCATTTTGCAAAGGGGACTCTTCAGAGGGACCCATGCTACATTTAACTTTGGGATCTCTCTTGTGGGTTCATGTCTAACCAGACCCGGCCAATCTGAATATTTCCTGCATGCTAAGCAGACCATTGTCAGTTGCTTCCTCTAGGCTAGATTGTTATAAATGCTGTTTGTGATCCTGCTATGACAACTGTGAAGGACATGGCAAAGAATTTATCACAGGATTATTCATCCACCAGCAGAATACCTAATAAGATTCTAAATGACCCAAGATGATAATAAGATCTAGCTTGTAGCAATAAGGTATTAATAAAGGACTCTCCCCCCCCCATAAGGGAGAGAGTCCTGGCACCATTACCCTGACATATTTGTTTTTTTGCTTATATTTTGTGAACAAAGCAGGACTGCTGGATTGAACAGTAAATTTATAAAAACCCCTGATGTATGGAGAATACAACCCTCATGCAGTGGAAAGCCATAGGTTAAAGTCAAGAGAATGGCGTTTGCCTGTGACATCCTGGAGACGGTCTCCCAGGCCATCGATTCTAATTGTTCTGTGCCATTTGCCTTTGTATTTAAAAATTATATAAGAATAATATATCGCCTGCTGTTGACCACAAGGCCATCATTCAAATGAAGAAACTGAGTAAAATGTCATCAAGCAGGAAAGCGCAGTGTCGGCGAGTAATGATGAACCGGGGAACACTGGATTCAAAGCGAAACCCAGGAGGAAGCCTGCTGCTTGTTCCTGTGGTGGAAACCAAACTAGTTAGTAGGAAGCTGATGACAAGCACAAGTAGATAAACACAGTGGAGTCCGTTCATTGTCGTGCAGCCGCCCCTGGGGAAGAAAGTGGCTGAGGCTCAGAACCGGTCATTTGTGGGTTTCCAACAGTGAAAGCTGGCAGAGTGAGCTGTAATTCTGTGTTGCCCTGGTTTTGCTTTTCTGCCTTCGTGTGACAACACTTTGCAAGGACAAAACCCCAGAAGCTGAGAATACTTTGGGGTCCTTTCCAGACAAGGAACCTTATGCCTTGAAAGGTGTTCTCCAGTGGATGAAAGTGTGTTGGGAATTCTATCCATAACCTTGTTCTCCTTCAGAGCCATGGAATGCACTCACGTTGGTTATTACGCCAGGCCCCTTGCATTGCTTAACGCTGTGGTCTATTTACATAACCATTGTTTTGTCTGAGACCCACCCTGGCTGCAGGGCATTGGTTTAATCCCCACTGGTTAAATGAAAGCATTGCTACCTTCCAGCTCTTTTTCTGCTCCACCCCCTCTCCTAGTCATTTCCTTTTTTCCTACCTGCCACTTCCATCTCAGAAGGTATAAAGGCAGATTTTTTTCTGATCAGTAAAGCATTCCATTGCGTTCCCGCTCAGCCACGAGAGTTCCTGGCTCCTCTCCCGCTTGGCTGAGTAAGCAGCAGCCTAGGTTGGCTCCGGCAGAGTTCTCTCCAACCCAGAGATCATGTGCCCATGAAGAAACACCCTCAGGCTAGCCCGGCACACTCACTCAACATGGAGTAGTCAGTTTTGTGTGTGAAGTTGTGGGAGGTGCAGATCTCCCATCCTGTGTAGAGGCCTGTCACTTCTACATTGAGTCTCGAGGAGGTAGACCCCCCAAGGCCGACCTGGCCTAAAGTTGTGTCCCTCCTTAACTCAGTCGGCTGAGATGGCACCGAGCTCAGGGGCAAGACAGCTGCCTCCTCAAACAACATACCCTAAAGGTTCCTGTTTCTCATGCATGACCAATACATAACCTCCACTTTATAAGGCCATAACTTGGGTCCTTCTTCTTCTTCTAGCGTTTGCCCTTCTTCCGTAGCCAGTCAACAGCATCAGGTGGAGCCTGATGTAAAGTTTCAAGACCTCCTTTGAATCTGGAGAGGTGGCAGTCGTTGACTATGTGGGTCATAGTCTGTCTGGAGCTGCAGGGGCAGTTCGGGTCGTCTCTGGCTCCCCAGCGATGGAACATAGCGGCGCACCGGCCATGGCCTGTTCGATAGCGATTGAGGAGGGCCCAGTCCTAACGTGCTAGGTCAAAGCTGGGTTGACGCTTGCAGGGGTCTGTGATGAGGTGTTTGTTCTTGACCTCAGCTGACTGCCAACTCTGTTTCCAAGAGACTTGGGTCCTTATAGGCTGGTAACTTGCCTTTGAGCCCGAGCTGGCTAGGCCAAGCGGGTGTAACCTAAGAGCATGAATGAGGTGTACCTGGGGGTAATTACTATGGCGTGAGTGTCACGTGCTTTCCTCATTGGGTCCTACATGCTTCCTCTGTGTTCCTATTGGATGGGGATCAGTATATCTAACCCCGTGTGTGACCAATAAACAGCTGTCTCTCTGAAGCACTCCAGAGGTTGGTCTAATTCCTCCGCCTCACCCTCACTGCCCTTTCCCGGTTTCCATGTTGCTGCGACTTCTCTGCCGGCCAGAGGATGCCCAGCAACATGAAGTCATAATAAATACTAATACTACTATCAATAATCATCATCATCAGCCAGGATCAAACCATTTGTTGGCTTATCCTGTGAATTATACACATACTCTTGTTCAATATGGCAATCAGCAATGTCATATTTTTGTCTTTATTAAGTTTATTGTACATATAGTCAAATGCACAAATCTAAAGTTTATACTTTGAAGCATTTTTTTAATTAAAAAAAATTTAATATAAAGACAGCCAGAAATCAAGAGGAAAGGGGGTATTAGACAGGAAGAGAGAGGGGAACACACCTGCAGCCCTGCTTCACTACTCACAAAGCTTTCCCCCAGCAGGTGGGGCCTGGGGGATTGAATCCAGGTTCTGGTACACTGCAACATGTGCGCTCAAACAGGTGTGCCACCACCCATCCCCTACATTGAAGCATTTTGACAAATGAATTCTTCTCTGTCGCTCAAGTTAGGGAACCTTTTCATTTCCCTGGGAAGGCCCCTGAATTCTTTAATTTTTTCTAATATTTATTTATTCCCTTTTGTTGCCCTGGTTATTTTATTGTCGTAGTTATTATTGTTGTTGTTATTGGACAGGACAGAAAGAAATGGAGAGAGGAGGGGAAGATAGAGAGGGGTAGAGAAAGATAGACACCTGCAGACCTACTTCACTGCTTGTGAAGTGACTTCCCTGCAGGTGGGGAACCAGAGGCTTGAACTGGGATCCTTACTTGGGTCTTTGGGCTTTGCACCACGTGTGCTTAACACCCTGTGCTTACACCTGAATCCCAGGCCCCTGAATTCTATTCTAGGTAGCATCCTCCTATCCCCGGCTTTGGTACCATTGTTCTGACTCCTGTCCCCATAAATTACATTTGATTCATGAATAACAAATTTAAAAAAATATTTTGATTTATTTCTTATTAGATAGATACATAGAGAAATTGTGGGGATGGGGAGATAAACAGAGAGACACTTGCAAACCTTCACCCCTCCCCCTCTACCCCCCACATGTGGGGACCAGGGGCTTGAACGTGGGTCCTTGCACACTGCAGTGTGTGCGCTTAACTAGGTGTGCCACTGCCAGGCCCCTGAATAATGAATTTTTTAAAGAAATATACTTTGATATCTGTATTTCAGACTGCCAGGTCACTTTTTTTCTTTCTTTTTTTTTTTTTTTACCAGAGCACTGCTTAGTCCTGGCTTATGGTGGTGTGGGGTATTGAACCTGGGACTTTGGGGCCTCAGGCATGAGAGTATTTTTGCATAACCATTACACTATCTACCCCCACCCAACTGCCAGGTCATCTTCACCTTGTCTTCAAAAACATCCCTTTCACGTTTGTCTGCAACTCTGCCTTCTTTGTCCACTGATTACCCATAACACATGGAAAATAAGATTCAGATGTTTTTAGTTAGACATTCCACCTTCCTGGTCTAAGATATATAACTAAAACTACCCAAAGCCTAAGGGAAATAGCTCGAATGACAAAGAACATAGTTCCATGTATAAACAAGCCATTGCAGGGATTCTAAAATTGCTTTCTGATAAAGATAAGGACTATCCATTCATAGCCTGTGCTGGGACACTGGGCTGTGATATAAAACCTAGTGGAAACAGCATGTTAGATATTCTTGGCAAAAGGAAACTTTGGATCCCAATTAAAGTAAGAAATAGCAGCGTTACTGCCTACTACTTAGAAGTTATGGCATTTAGTACAGGAGAATCTCTTGGCAAATAAAACAGAGACTTTCACTTCTTTTTAATAGGAATTGGAGCAACCAGGGAGACAAGAGAACACAGGATCTGGGCATGTGGAATCTCTGATTTGACCCCTAGCACTGCCCATGCCAGAGCATTGCTCTGGTTCTTTCTTTCTCATAAAATAAATCCTTTTTAAAAAGAGCTTATATAGGTTGGAGCACTCTTAGTCCACTAAGTGAGGAATAATGATACAGGGGATGAAATTTACTCAGTCATAGCTGGAATGTCTTCACTTTTTTAAAAAGTATTTTTTATTAGTGATTTAAAATGATTGACAAGATTGTGGCTTAAGAGGGGTACGATTCCCACCACCGGAGTTTGGTATTCCATCCCCTTCATTGGAGGCTTTCCTATTCTTTATCCCTCTGGGAGTATGGACCCAGGGTCTTTATGGGGTGCAGAAGGTGGAAGGTCTGGCTTCTGTAATTGCTTCTCTGCTGAACATGGGTGTTAGCAGGTCAATCCATACACCCAGCCTGTCTCTGTCTTTCCCTACAGGGGTAGGGCTTTGGAGAAGTAGGGCTCCAGGACACATTGGTGAGGTTGTCTGCCCAGGTCGGTATCATGGTAGCATCTGCAACTTGGTGGCTGAGAAAACATCAAGATATAAAACAGAACAAATTATTTAATAATCAGGAACCTAAAGGCAAGAATATAGCAGATGGGATCTGGGTCTCCATTTTGGACCAAAAATCTTTATGGGCTGCAGAAGGTTGGAGGTCTGGCTTCTGTAATTGCTTCTCTGCTGGCCATGGGAATGCCTTTCCTTTTGATGTCTGTGTAGATAACGGCATCCTATCCCATCATGGGGACCCTCAGCCTAATTCTTTAGGGCCACACTCTTCACCCTTGCTGATTTCAAAGAGCTTCTTTAGTATGATGTACTGGAAAGACCAGAAGCCTCCAGGCTCTGATGGTTACACGGCCTGCTTTTGAGAAGAGGTGTCCAGAGGCTGTTTCCTGGATATATATCACCCTCTGCATGTGGTGTGTGACCTTGCAGGCCTGGCCACAGCTGATGGCTGGGAGATTGCAGCCTGTTACAAAGACACTTAGCTGTAGAGTGACCATGATGAAAATGCTGATGATAATGACAATAACAACAGACATTAATCAAATGCCTATCACCATCAACTCTATGGTCTGTGACTTAACCTTTTTGTTGGGAGAATGACCCATAGGATAGAAAACTTTTTGAATTGCTGGGCTCTGCCACTAGGGGGTAGCATCCTTGCTATGGTCTTTATCCATTGAATGCAAACTCCCATTTATAGTTCTTCCTAGGTGCCTGTGTGTCCTCATTTAGAATGGCGGTAACTACTCTTCCAATTAGTGTTGTGACTTCATAATTTGATTCAGGTGCTGGGTCTCTCACAACGTCAGAGTAAACTTTACTGCAAATTAAGTACAGTGAGATGATAGGGTTTGTGTGTCTTTTCAGTTCATTGTTTTGTGTCTCCTTTTTGTTGTCGTAATGGCTTTTACTTGTGAGAGAAGTGTTTACTGTCAGAGATAAATGATGAGCATGCCATTTTTGAGCTTTGCACTTGTTTGTAGCATGCAGCCTTCTGGCCATTCTAAGAGAGTGGATTCTGTATGCGTTACTTGGGGGACCAAGAAGAGGCAAAAGAACTAACCCTGGGTTTAATTGCCATGTAGCTTAGTTGTTGTAATAGGTACATTAGTAATTAGTATATGTGTAGTATATATAATGCACTCAACATAGCTGTAGCTTACTATGTACAGAAGAAAGACTAATCAAAACTAAATCAAAACTGTTTATTTCTAATCCTACCAAGGTGATGGAGAATTCATCAGATTTTTTTTTCTTTTAATTTGGTTAAATTATTTCTATACATTTGAAGCAATGTTGTTTGTTTTTTACTTTTTTTATACCTGTGATTTGATAAAGGTTTACAAGATTATAAGAACACATAGGTATTGCTGTCTTAGAGAGAGTTTGGTCCTTTCTTTTTTTTTTTTTTCCCTCCAGGGTTATTGCTGGGCTCGGTGCCTGCACCATGAATCCACCGCTCCTGGAGGCCATTTTTTTCCCCCTTTTGTTACCCTTGTTGTAGCTTCGTTGTGGTTATTATTGTTGCCCTTGTTGATGCAATTCGTTGTTGGATAGGACAGAGAGAAATGGAGAGAGGAGGGGAAGACAGAGAGGAGGAGAGAAAGATAGACACCTGCAGACCTGCTTCACCGCCTGTGAAGCGACTCCCCTGCAGGTGGGGAGCCGGGGCTCAAACCGGGATCCTTATTCCGGTTCCTGCGCTTTGCGCCACATGCGCTTAACTCACTGCGCCACCGCCCGACCCCCCCTTTCTTTTTTTTTTTTATGTTCATACATTGTAGTTGCCTATATTCCACAGATAAGCAAAACCATCTGGTAGTTACCTTTCACTTCCTTACTTCACTAAGCACAATCACCTCCAGTTTTGCCATTTTGCCCTGAGACATATCACCCCTTTTATTGCAGGGTAGTATTTCATTGAGCATTATGTCTCATCATTTTTTTTCATAAAAGATTGTCAGATTACAGTGTATAGAGTTCCACACTATGCCCACCCTCCCACCTCCCAAAGATAACCACTATAGTTCTTGTAAGTCTTAGAAACAGTTTGTTTGTGTTTGTGTGTGTGTGTGTAAGTTCACATGTACCATGTCTCTAGATTCAGCATATGAGTAAAACCATCTGGTAGTTGTCTTTCAGCTCTTATTTCACTAAGCATCATTACCTCCAGTTCCATCCACTTTGTCCCAATATCATCTTTTCTGATTGCAGATAGTATTTCACGATATATATCCCATAATATTTTCATCCACTTGTCTGTTGATGAGCATTTATGTTGTTTCTACTCAGTGTACTCAATTATGAGTAAAAACTATTATGAATACAGAGGTGAATATGTTCCTTTGAATTAGTGTATTCATAGCCTTTGGACATATACCTAGGAGCAGCACTACAGGGTCACAAGATATTTTCATTTTTATTTATTTAAGAACTCCCTATGCTACTTCAGTTGGCATTCCCACTAACAGTACAACAGAGTTTTTTTCTTTGCATTCTTATGAACACTTGTCACTGCCTGTTTTGTTGACATAAGCCATTTTCATGGTGTGAGGTGGTATCTCACTACGGTTTTAAGTTGCATTTCTCTAATGATAAGTGAAGGGGGGGGACCATTTCTTCATATATCTGTGGGCCCTGTATATCTCTTCTTTGATATTGATCTCTTGTCAGATGTGCAATGTGCAAATATCTTCTCCCAATTCCTGGCTTGCCTTTTTTTTAATCTTTGTGGAATTTTCTTTCAATGTGTAGTTTTCAATTTGATGTAGTCCCATTTATTTAATCATGATTTATTTAGGTTCACTTGCCCATGGGGTTGAGTCTTCAAATACATTTTTTGATGTTAAGGATTTGAAGTGTTTTACTGATGTTTTCTTCTATATGTTTTATGGTTTCAGGTCTAATGTATATCTAGAACTTTGATCCATTCTGAATTAATTTTGGTGCATAATGTTATGTGGCTGTCTAGTTTCATTTTTCTGCTTGTGGCTGTCCAGTTTTCCCAGCACCATTTATTGACAAGGCTTTCTTTTCCTCATTGAATAGTTCTGGCCCTTTGTTATATATTAGATATCCATAGATGTGTGTGTTTATTTTTGAACTCTATTTCTATTCCTTTGGCCTGAATGTCCATTTTTATTCCAGAACAACACTAGTGCCTTGGAGTATGAACAAGCCAGGGAGCATGGTACCTACATTGTCTCTCTTTTTTCTCACAAGTACTTTTCTGTTCATGGATTTTTGTGATTTCACATAAAACTTTGGGTAAGTTCAATTTCCTTGAAAAATATCACTGGCATTTTGATAGGTAGCATACTGAATCTACATAATGCTTTTGGAAAGATGACCATTTTGTTAAAATATATTCTACCCCATGAATAAGAGATGTTTTCTATTTCTTTGTGCCACCTTCTATTTATTTATTTATTTATTTTATTTTTTATTTTAAAAAGGGTCAATTAACAAAACCATAGGGTAGGAGGGGTACAACTCCACACAATTCCCACCACCCAATCTCCATATCCCATCCCCTCCCCTGATAGCTTTCCCATTCTCTATCCCTCTGGGAGCATGGACCCAGGGTCGTTGTGGGTTGCAGAAGGTGGAAGGTCTGGCTTCTGTAATTGTTTCCCCGCTGAACATGGACATTGACTGGTCATTTCATACTCCCAGTCTGCCTCTCTCTTTCCCTAGTAGGGTGGGTCTCTGGGGAAGTGGAGCTCCAGGGCACATTGGTGGGGTCTTCAGTCCAGGGAAGCCTGGCCGGCATCCTGATGACATCTGGAACCTGGTGGCTGAAAAGAGAGTTAACATACAAAGCCAAACAAATTGTTGAGCAATCATGGACCCAAAGGTTGGAATAGTGGAGAGCAAGTGTTAGGGGGGTACTCACTGCAAACTCTAGTGTACTTCTGCTTTCAGGTATATATTTTGCACTAGTTTATGGATACGTGTGAACATGTGCTCTCTCTCACAGAACCTGGTCTATATCTAGGTTTTGGGACTTTGTTAGAAAGTGAACCACCTGAGATGGAATTAGAGAATACTATGAAAGGAAAGGTCTCACCCGAGTAATGAAGCTGAAGGGTTGTCATTGCACACCTGAAGTCTCTGGACACAGTCTGAAGTGAAGCATGTTGAGGTGGTAATCGTTGTGTTGATTAGGTTGAGATAGGCTGATGCAATATTATTTGATATGGATTGGGAGAGGCATGCGGGAAAATGGGCCCTATCCAAAGGTTCCAGGACTGGGGGAAATATAGGCTCTCTAGTGGAGATGTGAGGTCCCTGCTGTCTTAGGGTTCAAAAAGACAATGGATAGTTAATGTTATCATCACATTATTTGGTAATTGGGTTAACTTTGAAAAGTCCTTTTGTTAGAGTTTGCTGTATAGTACCCAGTATCTTGTATGTAGCTATGCCATTGGTTGCTTCTGATCTACTTGGTCTAGGCTTTTGAGAGAGTCTGCATATCAAATACACAGCCTATATATTAAAAAGACTCAGTCTGTGTTTTAAAAACTTCAAGACATACAATTAATTTTCCCCCTCTCATATTAATTAACTAGTGATTTATATGACTACACTTTACTAGGAGTGTACATAAACGCCGTTCCCAGCACCAAAAGACTGTGTCCCATCCCATCCACCACCCCCACCCCCCACCGGCCCAGGAAGCTGCATGTCTACCCCTCACCACAGGGTTTTTACTTTAGTGCCCTACTCCATATTTGGTCAAATCCTGCTTTTAGTTTCCCTTTCAGATCTTCTTTCTCAACTTCTGTTGATGAGTGGCATCATCCCATACTTATCTTTATCTTTCTGACTTAGCTCACTTAACATAATTCCTTCTAGCTCTGTCCAAGAAGGGTCAGAGAAGGTGGGTTCATTGTTCTTGATAGCTGCATAGCCTTCTATTTATTTTAACAACATCCAATGGTTTTCTCCTTCTCTTTCTTCCTTCCTTTCTCCCTTCCTCCTTCCTTTCTCTCTCTCTCTCCCTCCCTCTCTCTCTCTCTCTTTCTTTCTTTCTTGGCCTCCACTGCTCCTGGAAGCCATTTCCCTTGTTGTTGCCATTCCTGTTGGATAGAACAGAGAGAAATTGAGAGAGGAGGGGGGAGAGGAAGAGACATCTGCAGACCTCTGAAGTAACCCCCTGCAGGTGAGGAGCTGGGGGCTCGAAACAGGATCCCTATGCTGGTCCTTGTGCTTTGTGCCATGTGTGCTTAGCCTGCTGCACTACAGCTTGGCTTCCAGTGGTTTCATTTTAAAAGCCATTGACCTTCTTTGTTAGATTCATGTTATTTTACCTTTTGGGGTTCAGCTGGAACTGAAATGAAGCAATAATTTCATTTAATCTCATCATTGTTATATTACCTTGGAGAAGTGATCCCTTTATTTCTTATAAGTGAATGACATTCTTCCTCCACTCGCAGCAAAGATTTTCCTTCATAGATTGTATATTTTAATTTTCTTGAAATTAAAGCTTTCTTTGGGTTAATATTTGACTGATATGCATTTCTTCTACTCTCTATGGATCAATGTTTAGGCATTGTATTGCATGCATCTAACTTCCAAGCAGCAACGTATTAAAAATTTTAACGGGAGGTGGGTGGTAGCGCAGTGGGTTAAGCGCATGTGGCGCAAAGTGCAAGGACTGGCTTAAGGATCCCAGTTCAAACCCCGGGCTTCCCACCTGCAGGAGAGTCGCTTCACAGGTGGTGAAGCAGGTCTGCAAGTGTCTGTCTTTCTCTCCTCCTCTCTGTCTTGCCCTCCTCTCTCCATTTCTCTCTGTCCTATCCAACAACAATGACATCAATAATAACTACAACAATAAAACAACAAGGGCAACAAAAAAGGAATAAATAAATATTTTTTAAAAATTTTTAAAAAGAATCCTTAGCTGGATTAAAAAAAAAATTAAGGATGTCTCTTAGTTTTAGCCCTTAAGTTTCATGATTTAGACTATAATTGTTTGGGCTGTCTTTAGTAGTCCTTTGCCATTCTCTACTTGAAAATTATACATTCCATTTCTCATTCCCCCCCCCCCCCGAGACAAAGGGATAAATACAGACAGGGAGTGACATCACAACAGTGGTCCATTATGCATAGTTTTGTTGTCATGTGATACTGGGATTTGAACCCATAGTCATGTGCATGGTACGGGGGTTTGGCCCTCTACAATAGATACTCTGAGGTACATGCTTTGGGGTTAGTGGCACTGTGAAAGAAACATGGCAGGAAGACCATGTAAAGATTGGAGTTGTACTGCTATTAGCCAAGGAACATTTGGGAACTAACAGAAACTGAAAGAGACAAGACAGAGTGCTATATGGTTTAGATTGAACAAGTTTCTTTAATTTATAGTTGTATTCTTCATAATTGTGAGATAATACATATTTTTACATTTCTATTTTTTTAGTTATTTAATAACTATTGACAAGATTGTAGGATAAGCGGGGTACAATTCCATATAATACCTATCCTCTACATTGAAGCTTCCTTATTCTTTATTCCTCTGGGACTATGGACCAAAATTCTTTATGGGGGCGCAGAAGGTGGGAAGTCTGGCTTCTGTAACTGCTTCTACACTGAGCATGAATGTTGGTGGGTTGATTCATACCCCGAGCTTGTTTCTATCTTTCCCTAGTGAAGTAGGGCTCTGGAGAGGTGGGATTCCAGGACACATTGGTGAGGTCATCTGCCCAGGGAAATTAGAATGGCATCGTGGTAACATTTGCAACTTGGTGGCTAAAAGACACTAAGATATAAAGCAGGACAAATTGTTCAATAATCAAGAACCTAAAGGTAAAAATAGAGCAAATGGAAATAAGGATCTTCATGCTAGTAGAAGCTAGGAAATCTATTTTATGTTCTGAGGGGCCCATGACTTTATTAATTTTTGCCTGAGTCAGATAGCTAACATGCAGAGGGGCTAAAAGTATTGTCTAAGAAGATGGTATCAGAATTAAGCATAGGACTAGAAAGCTGGATCAGGGCAGAGAGTAGCTCCCAAATATGGGAAAAGTATGTAAATACTGTTAACTGTAAACCCCATCAAACTGAGCTAGGGCCCATATCTATTCATATTTAGCTCAGGAGACAGGAGCCTGTGTAACCTCTGTATCCCTGTCAATCTGAGCTCGCAGTTCATGGTCACAGCTAGGATCATTCTAGGCTGCACTCATTTCAGGACCCGTTTTTCTTGAGTGGCAGAATATGTTGACCCAGCCTCCCTCCAGAGAGTGGGGGTAGTCCCTACATTGTTGTTCTACATTGAAGGCAAGGTCCTGGAGAGGCCCACAAGAGTGCTTATAAAAATGTTCCTGTTGGAAGTGATCAGTGATGGTGGAGAGAGGGATCTGTTAGAGGTCTAAGCCCATCATATTTGTATTTTTTAAATATTTATTTATTCCCTTTTGTTGCCCTTGTTTTATTGTTGTGGTTATTATTGTTGTCGTTATTGTTGGATAGGACAGAGAGAAATGGAGAGAGGAGGGGAAGACAGAGGGGGGAGAGAAAGATGGACACCTGCAGACCTACTTCACCACTTGTGAAGCAACTCCCTTGCAGGTGGGGAGCCAGGGGCTCGAACCGGGATCCTTATGCGGGTCCTTGTGCTTTGCACACCACCTGCGCTTAACCCACTGCGCTACCACCTGACTCCCCATATCTGTACTTTTTAATGCCACCAGGTTACTGCTGTGGCTCGGTGCTTGTATGACAAATCCACCTCTCCTAGTAACCATATTTTCCCCCCATTTTAATTTTTTTAATAAAGACAGAAACTGAGGGGGTAGGGAGAAGTAGAGAGGGAGAGAGAAAGAGAGATACCTGTAGCACTGATTCACCATTCATGAAGCTTCCCCCTTCCAGGTGGGGACAAGGAGTAGGTAACATGTGCTCAACTGAGTCCACCACTGCCAGACCCTGAGAAAAAAATATGTATCTGTGGTTCCAAGTCACCTAACTTAATTACCTTTTGTTATGGCACCTCAGGAAAATACAATTTTTAATTATTTAATTCTAAATGTCATTGATTTTGTGTGTGTGTTTTTTTTTAACTCCTAAATATACAGCATGGCTCCTTGCCAAATCTAATTCTTGTTTTATAAAGTATTTTGCTCTTGCATCATGACTCCCAATCTTTCATCTCTTTAACTATCTCAAATAAATGTCCTTTTATTGCCTGTTTCAGGTTGTTCTATTAGCTCAAGTTCTTAGGGTATTAACTCTCCTGTTTATTCTGTCTTTTTATTTTCTTGGAGGATCCTTTCCTCTGTGACTTAAATTTTAGTTTTCTTTAATGGTGAGCTGACTTTCAGCAAGAGGCCTTCCCCATCTTGGGGACTTTGCAGGTTCCTTGGGCTGTGAAATTTGTGCATACAGGGCAGATTTGTAGTTTCTTATGATGGATCTGTCAAGGTTTTATTAGTCTGTCTTTGGTGTTTAATTTCTTTGGGCAAGCTTCCTCATATAAAGACAATGTTAGTCCAGTCTCTAAAGTCTTCACGCCTAGACAAGCGTGGGGGTTTGACTTTTCCGAATTAACTTCCTTTTTAAATAATTACTGTTTTATAGTGATTTACAAGATTACAGTAAGGTTATAGATCTATACCCCTCCTGCCATCGGAGTTCCGTGCTACCACGCCCCACCCTACTCCAAGGGTAATCACCATGGTTATCCCAAGGTCTTAGATATTGGCTAACACTTTTTTTTCCTTCATATTGATGTGTTGCAATTCTCTGTCTTCCTAGTAGGAGTAAAATAATCACTTTCTTACTTCACTAAGCATAGTCATCTTCAGTTGCACCCATTTTGTTCCAAATTACATGATATAGTCTTTTTTAGTTGCTGAGTCGTATTTCATTGAGTATATGTCCCACAACATCTTTTTCTTTTCCTTATGTATAAGATTCAAATGAATGATTCTTCTTCATTCTTTTCCTTTTCCTAGAGCATTGCTCAGCTTTGGTTTATGGTGATGCAGGGGGTTGAACTAGGAACCTCAGAGCCTCAGGCATGAGAGTCTGTTTGCATAACCATTATGTTATCTTCCTTTGACAATTATTTATTCAACTCTTAAACGTCCCCCCCATCTTACTCAATCAAAATACTCCTCATAGTATTTGTTTGTTTGTTTGTTTCTTCAGATTTTTTAAACTTCTAACCAGGAGAATGAAAAGGCATACTCTAGAGAAATATGTAGGGCATTTGAGCAAAGATGGCTGACTTCGTATGGAAGTTGGTGTGTGTTTTTATTCACTACTAAGGCCCCACCTTCACGCCTTTACTTATTACAACTTATAAGTGTGCTTCTTTTTTCTTTTTCCCTCTCAGGTAAGGGAAATAGGGCCTGAATTTTTCAGGTGTTCTTCAGTTTTTCTTCCCTCTCAGTGATGGGGTAAAAATAAAGGTTCCTGGTCAAAAAAAGTTCCAAGTCCCAGTGGAACTAGTGTTCAGAGTCCTTGGGTTGTGTTCTCTTACCCTAACATTTCCCCCTCTGGGAATAAGGACCAAAAGTATTTTGGAGATACAGAATTTACTTACTTTCTTCTTTTTAAAGTATTTATTTATTTATTCATTCCCTTTTATTGCCATTGTTATTTTATTGTTGTAGTTATTATTGTTTTGTTATTGATGTCGTCATTGTTGGATAGGACAGAGAGAAATGGAGAGAGGAGGGGAAGACAGAGAGGGGGAGAGAAAGACAGACACCTGCAGACCTGCTTCACTGCTTGTGAAGTGACTCCCCTGTAGGTAGGGAGCTGGGGGCTTGAACCAGGAACCTTAAGCCGGTCCTTGCGCTTTGTGCCACGTGCACTTAAACCCACTGTGCTACCACCCAGCTCCCTACATTCTCTTTTAAAAACATTTTATTTTTTTTTTTATTTTGGATAGAGACAGAAAGAAGTTTAGAGGAAAGGGGGAGATAGAAAGGGAGAGTGAGGGAGACATGAAGTACTGCTTTAGCACTCTTGAAGTTTTCCCCCTTGCAGGTGAGGACTGGAGGCTTGAACCCTGGTCCTTGCACATTGTATTGTGTGTACTGAACCAGGTATGCCACCATCTAGCCCCGTTGAAAATTAACTGTCTAGATGACCTGGGAAGCTGGAAAAAGACAAAGTTCTTTGACTTCTTCCTCTCTCTGATGTACCTTCTAGGGTCTTGACTTTATACAGACATATAAATTCTAATTCTTCACTTTGTGTGGACTTTGTTCTACCTCTTGGGTTACTGAGTGGGCTATTCACCAGCCCCTAATCACGGGGGGAGTGTGGGGGGCAGCTACATCCAGATCCCCCCGCCCACCCCTGGCCAGGCACCTGCATCACCTCATAAACATGGCAGCAGCTCTAAACTTGTGCTCTTCTTCACTTGTAGTTCCCAATGATTTCTTTCTCCTCTCTTCTTCCTCATCCTCTCTTTCCTATTTGGTTGTTTCCAAAAAAAGCTCTTGCTCCATTTCTACCATATCCCTATGCACTTTCAGAAGAAGGTGACTGAGGACCGTGGAGGGGCAGTTGACTATTTCACTGGAACAGTCTGGGATCAATGCCTGGTCCTGGTAGTGATTATTGATTATGAAGGATGGACAGTACACACTCACAAGGGGGTTTCAAGAAGAGAGAAATCCACCAAAGAACAAGGAGAGCTGAGAGCTGAGCTACAAGGTAGCATTCAGAGAAGATTATAAGATACTTCTGCATGTCAATTAGAGTTGGAATGCTATGTAAGGACAAAGATAGGCAACTAATGTCCGGTGTGATCAGATGTGCACAGCGGTTTCAGCCCCTGCAGATTGACAGCCTTCCTCTGATCCCTGCTTTTCCCTGTGCCTCCTCTTTGTAGAAGCAAAACTGCTCTGTAAACCGCAGGAAGCCAGATTTTTGCAGGAAACACCACGCTGCTTCAAAACCTCACTGCGCTGACATCGTCCCCAAGGCAGTGGACAGTTGGGAAGAAAGGACTGAGCAGTGCTCCGAGGGCATCTCAACCAGTAGTTAATGGAGGAAGGCAGTTCAAGACAGAACTTGGGTTTTAATTTTTTAATTTGTCAACTGTGACTCTGTTGTCTGAAAAGAGACAAAGCAGAACAAATCTTGTTCCATGTCGGAGATGCCCTGAGTCCCCTTTTGAATCTAATTTTTTGGAGGGGCTTGCAGAAATTAAAGCTAGAAGACAGGAATGAACATGTTTTCAACTCAAAACTATGTTTTGTAAGAGGTAGCAGTGGCTATGACTGTGAAAGAGAGCCGTGGAAATCGTTGCTTATGGTACCTGCCGTTTCAAAGCACAGACGGTGGGTGGCCCGAACGCTGGGTTTGAGGCAGTAACTGCCACAACTAGTTGTTAAGTGTGCGTGGTTCTCAGTTTTCTCTTCTGTCAAGTGAGAGTATTAAACACCTTGTAGGGTAGCCAGAGGAGTTCAGTGAGATTACATTACAGTAGCCTGTGATATGTACAAAGTTTTGAGTGAGCGCTAACTTTTTCTGACAGCCCTTAATATAGAAGCTGCAGAAGGAAGAGTGCTAGACATGGGCCTGCAGACTCCACGGTGATAAAAATAAGGTCAGAATATTTGAGAACTCGCTGGAAATGTGCCCAGTTGCATGTATGTGTATGTAGAAGTCAGTATTTTTTTCCTTTGGAGATGATTCATATTTTTATTAGATTACATCTTAATTTAATATGATTCTATTAGTTACATAGTAACGGTTTATAATATTATAAGATTGTAAGAGTAGGGTTGGATTGGCACACATACATTACCGTGCACAATGAGCCTGGTTCAGGTTCCCAGCCCCCACCCTCAGGGAGCAGTCCTGCAGCTGTCTCCTTCTCTCTTTCTCTCTCTCTCTCTCTCTCTCTCTCTCACCCTCTAGCAAAACAGAAAGAAAGATGACTGCTTGGAATGATGGAATTATACTGCCATTGAGCCCCAGTTATGACCAGATAAAATCATGGAAAAAGAATGAAAAAGATGACAGAGGTATAGTTCCAAACCACACTCCCCACCAAGAAGAAAAACCACAACAAAAACATGCAACCCTCACAAGGTTAGGAGCCATGAATCCAAGGACTAACTGCCCTTCTAGGCCCCACTTGGACATTATGGTCCACAGTTAGCTCAGTACCAGCACTGACCAGGGGCCAGTGGCAGTCACCTAGCCACACAGAAACAACACCTTCACCCAGGAAACTCTCTGTGTGTCTGGAAAGAATCTGAATGAGAACCCAGAGTTCACTTGGGTGATTTCTCCAGAAGGCCATCAATGCCGTAACTTCCTAGATGGACCGTTTCAGAGTCTGGGTGAGCTACCCTTATGACTCAGGGGCCTGTGGATGGATTAAAGGTCCCTGGGGGAGCAGCAGATAACTGCATCTCTGCCTCTGAGGCACTGAGAACTTTCTGGTCATTTCCAATGAAAACGGAAGCTTGTGAGACTGAGAGACCTTGTTGAAGCGTCCAAAGGTTCATGATGGAGGACTGCCCCAAACTTAAGTGACTCCTCAGATGTATTAAACTGGTTTCTTTTATCTATTGAATCTTTTTTCTTTTTTTTTTTTTTTTCCTGAACTGAACCTAGGCATCCAAACAGATTTGGCAAGATCTGCAGAAGTGGAAATGTCAGACTTTCTTTCTTCTTAATGATATGTGTCATCTAAATAGTGAAGCCTTCAAGAGAGGTTGTTGTTTCTGCTATTTTATCACTTGGGCTCTCAGATGCCTTTTAAGACATGTAAAAATATTTATACAGTGTTTCAAGTCACAGTATTCAACACATCAGGCTCTCTTTTGAGCTCTCTGTTTCAGGAACACCGTATTTAGCTCAAACGAAGTCGTCGGCATATTGAGAGCAGATCGTAGGGACAGATCCAACAGAAAGCTAATGAGCTCTCCTGTGATTATCAGAGAGGACGGTGACTCATTAAGTCTCATTTCCCTAGTAAGTCCACACAGGGAGAAGGGATGATCTGTAATAAAGGCCTGAGAACCTAACACCGTCAGATTTATGGGCATTCATAGGAGAAACCACAGGGTAATCAGTGCAAACAGTGAAATGTTTTAATGAGGTCCTCAGAAATATTTAATTGGTGAGTTTATTAATTTATTATTTTTTTGTTGGAGTTTTGTTGCTTTCTGTTAGAAATTAAGCCCCACAGTGGGAAGGGTCCTGTAACCAAGTGGGTTCTCTTTTGGATCAAGGCTAATCTCTGTGTCCCTACATAGCTCTCTTTAAGCGTATTAATATTGTCACTGAGATTCAAGGCTATGCTGGAAAAGCAGGTCCAGGGAGTCTGCAGTAGCACAGCGGGTTAAGCGCAGGTGCCACACAAAGCGTGCAAGGACTGGCATAAGGATCCTGGTTTGAGCCCCCAGCTCCCCATCTGCAAGGGGAGTCGCTTCACATGTGGTGAAGCAGATCTGCAGGTGTCTATCTGTCTCTCCCCCTCTCTGTCTTCCCCTCCTCTCTCCATTTCTCTCTGTCCTATCCAACAACAACATCAATCATAACTACAACAATAAAACAACAAGGGCAACAAAAGAGAATAAATAATAAATATTTTTTAAAAAAGAAGAAAAAGCAGGTCCATAGGATGTTTAGAATCTAGAAGGGCATCCCCTTTTTGTTTCTGAAGCCTGGAAGGTGTCTTAGAATTCATCTTCTTCCAAGTTCCTTTGAGTGAATCTTTAATCATTCATAAGATTTTCCCAAAACAGGCAAACTATTAGCAAAATAAAGACTGAACTTTGGTTTTCATGGCCTAACTTCCCTTTATATGTCCATTTTCTTTTTTATTTATTTCCTTTTGTTGCCCTTGTTTTATTGTTGTTATTATTTTTGTTGTTGTTATTGATGTTGTTGTTGTTGGATAGGACAGAGAGAAATGGAGAGAGGAGGGGAAGACAGAGAGGGGAGAGAAAGATGGACACCTGCATACCTGCTTCACGACTTGTGAAGTGACTTCCCTGCAGGTGGGGAGCCGGGCCCTCGAACTGGGATTCTTACGTCCGTCCTTGTGCTTTACGCCACGTGTGCTTAACCCACTGTGCTACTGCCAACTCCCTATATATCCATTTTCACACTCAGTGTTTCCTTTCCATCTTGTTCCTCACTAGTGGGTTCTGGTAGTTAGTTGGCTTTTAATTTTATTGGGAGGCGGAAGTGGTTAATGGTTTACAGTCTAACATATATATATATATATATATATATATATATACACATACATATATATGTGTGTGTGTATATAATTTTATTTATAAAAAGGAAGCACTGAGGGGGTCAGGCAGTAGTGCAGTGGGATAAGTGCACATGGCACAAAGTGCAAGGACTGGAGTAAGGATCCCGGTTTGAGCCCCCGGCTCCTCTCCACCTGAAGTGGAGTCGCTTCACAGGTGGTGAAGCAGGTCTGCAGCTGTCTGTCTTGTCTCCTCCTCTCTGTTTTCCCCTCCTCTCTCCATTTCTCTCTGTCCTACCCAACAATGACAACATCAATAACAACAAAAACAATAAAACAAGGGCAACAAAAGAGAAAATAAATATTTTAAAAATTAAAAAAAGAAAAGAGGAAACACTGACAAAAACCATAGGATAAGAGGGGTACAACTCCACACAGTTCCCACCACCAGAACTCCGTATCCCATCCCCTCCCTTGATAGCTTTCCTATTCTTTATCCCTCTGGGAGCATGGACCAAAGGACATTATGGGTTACAGAAGGTGGAAAGTCTGGCTTCTGTAATTGTTTCCCTGCTGAATATGGGCATTGACAGGTCAGTCCAGACTCCCAGCCTGCCTCTCTCTCTCCAATGGGGCGGGGCTCTGGGGAAGCGGGGCTCCAGGACACATTGGTGGGGTTGTTGTCCCAGGGAAGTCCGGTTGGCATCACAGTAACATCTAGAATCTGGTGGCTGAAAGAAGAGTTATCATATAAAGCCAAACAAATTGTCGACTAATCATGAACCTAAAGGTTGGAAAAGTGCAGATGAAGATCTGAGGGTCTCCATTTTGTAGATAGCTGGTAAGTCTACTTAGACTTAGATACCCTCCTCACTTAATTCCTATTACACTTCCCTCAGTCACTCCGAAGCTAACCTTATCAAAGTAAGGGCTACAAAAGCTGAATAAGGGCAAGAGTCTGGCATACTTTAAGGATGACTCTTTAGTCACTGTCAGGCCAACCCATTAGCTGGGGCCCTAGTCAGGAAGTCCTGAGATTCCCAAACAGACTTGATGGGCCTAGACCTTGAATAAATCCCTCTCTCCATTGTTACTGGTCATCTCTAGCAGGAAAAACACAATAGACCCTTCTGTGGGCCCCATAGGGCCTTGCCCTCAACTTGGATCAACAATGGTAGAGAATGTTCCATCCTCCAAAGGGAGGCTGGGCAACATACTCTGTTCCACCTGAGGAAGATGGATCCTGAAATTGGGGCAGCTTGGAATGTTCTTACTCATGACCACGGAATGTGAGCTCAGACCTACAGGGATGCAGAGGTCACATAGGCTCCTAAGCTGAATATGGGCCCCAGATCACGTCAAAGCAATGGGTTTTACAGTCAACAGTATTTATACACCTTTCCCATATTTGGGAGCTACTCTCTTCCCTGATCCATCTTTCTGGTCCTTTTTCCAGCCATGACATCATGACTTGGGTCCACCTGTATATCAGATGTCAGGCTCGGAAAACAAACAAATAAACAAACAAACAACAACAACAAAAAAACAGGTATAGTCATGGGCCCTTTGGAATATAACTAAAATACAGTCTAGTTTTTTAAATTTTTATAATACTATTTTTTATTTATTTTAATGAGAAAGAGTAGATACAGAGGGAAAGATACTACGAGAGAGGAAGAGACAAAAACTGCTCAGTTTTGGCTTATGGCGGTGCTGGGGATTGAACCTGGGACCTCAGAGCCTCAGGCTTGAAAGGCTTTTGCATAATCATTATGCTATCTCCCCAGCCCAATACAGTCTAGCTTTTAACACATAGACACAGCCTCTCTTCTCCCCTTGATTGGTGTGTAGGGGATACATCAGGACCCCAGTGTCTCTTCATCCTGTCCCTTTCTCTCCTTCCCCAGAGTCCTTTGCTTTGGTGCAATAAGCCGTAGTCAGTCTTGCATTGTGACATCAGTTTTGCATTACTATTCTCTGTCCTCCCTGGTAGCATTCTAATTGTGAAGGGTTTAAATGAAAAATGGTTTAAGCTATTACTTTTCTCAGAGAATCCTGAATGCAAATAAGTGGATTCTGAGTGGTAGAATTTCAGGTGTTGTGGCAGGGTAGGTAGGGTCATGATACTCGGTATGTCTGACGCATGTCTTGGGTCCCTTGTAATATACCTAACATAGACTTCCTAGCTTCTGCCAACATGAAGACCCCCAAATATCATCAGCTGTATTCTTATCTTTAGATTCCTAATTCTTAAGCAATTTGTCCTGCTTTATATCTTACTGCCTTTTGGCCACCAAATTGCAGACAGTATCATGATTCCATCTGATTTCCCTGTGCAGATGACCTCACCAATGTGTCCTGAAACCTCACCTCCCTAGAGTCCATCCCTACTACAGAAAAATAGAAACAGACTGGGGGTATGGATCGACCTGTCAACACCCATGTCCAGTGGAAAAGCAATTACAGAAGCCAGACCTCCCACCTTCTGCACCCCATAAAGATCATTGGTCCATACTCCCAGAGGGATAAAGAATAGGGAACCTTCCAATGGAGGGGATGGGATATAAAACTCTGGTGGTGGGAATTGTATGGATGTACCTCCTCTGGTCCCACAATGTTGTCGATCATTATTAAATCACTAATAAAAATATGTCTGAGAGCTCATCCAATTTTCACGCCAATTCTGTAGCCTGATCATTCATTCTGTGTAGGTTGTCACTTAGATCTGCTTGTTAGGGGACTTGTCTGTTGACTAGTAAGAGGAGGCTAGGGACTCCAGTGGTGCAATCGGTTAGCACTCGGTACTTATACAGAGGAGGCTGGAAGGGTCTATCAAGGGTCTATGGTTCATAAAACTCTCTCACAGCTCATAAATATGCTTAATAGAGTACTCTGTGATTTTCCCTCAAAATACCTGTTATTAAATCTTATAAGTTACTCTCCCTCCCTCCCCCGTATGTAGGGACTATGGTTAACCCTCTAGGCTAGAAGGTCTTAGTCACAACTTTTTGTATTCTGTCTCTTCCTCAAGCCTCTTTATTATTTTTTACTTGAGTGCCACTTGGCTATGGTTCTTGGTGGTGCTAGGGGCTGAGCCTGGGACCTCAAAGCCTCAGGCAGGAGAGTTGTTTGCATAACCAGTATGCTATCTTCCCCTAAAATAACCTTCTTACTTTATTTACAAGAGCACTGCTCGGTTCTGGCTTATAGTGGGATGGGGGAATTGAACCTGTAACTTAGAAGCCTCAGGCATGAGAGTCTTTTTTGCATAACCATGATGCTTTCTCCCCTTCTTCCTCTAGACCCCTGCAGGGACCTCATCCTGACACTGAAGAGATCAGACCTAGTTCCATACCCTCCCCTCTCTTTGTTTTTCTAGGGGTTCTCCATGAAGTTCAACTTCTAGACTTGTAAGACCTCTGCGTTCTGCCACAACCATGAAGGGGAGGATGGCCTACATGTATGATATATTTTTAAAGGGCCTTGGGCAAGACTCCTAATAGAGAGAAATCATTCCGGACGGCCTTCTCACAGTAAAGATGGGTTTGACAGTGCAGAATGTCAAGATGATTAAGATGAATTCCTGTCCCAGCTGAATGTTTAATGTGCACATGAAACACCCAGAATTTAAGATGATTCATCTTTTAAGGTCATAGATAACTAAGATAATGCATTGGAGTAGACCGTGCCCCAAAGCGGGAATGCCTTTGGTGACATCCTAGTTCACAGCATGAAAAATAAGTCAGTTCAAGTCCTATGTTTTCTTGATTCAAAAATGCTCTTGAGAGACACATATGAAGGGTCTATGGCTCATAAAACTCTCTCACAGTTCATAAATATGCTTAATAGAGTATTTTGTTATTTTCCCTCAAAATACCTATTATTAAATCTTGTAAGTGATTCCCCCCCCCCCTCCTATTGTGGGGAAGATGGTTAACCCTCTAGGCTAGAAGGTGTTACCCAGAACTTGTGTTTGTATTCTGTCTTATAAAAACACTATATTCAAACCTCTTTTAACTCTGTTGAGAAGAAGGCTGGGCACCTCTTCAAAAATAAATCACAGCTATTTAATTTGCAACAAACACAGCTTAAGCCTGGTGAATGGTGTTTCCATGGACTCAAACTCAGAATTACCTGCCTTGTAAGACAAATGCTATTGTTTAGCCCTCGGTCCTTGAATACCTCAGGTTTGAGCTGTACAGGTTCATCCTCATAAAGAGGTGTTTCTCATGGACTCGAAATGTATTTTCCTGATGAGCTTTTAAATAACATTTTCGTTTCTCCTTTATTGAAAGAATACAACATTTGATGCATTTAACACAAGCTGTACTGATCAGCTGTTTATGTTATTGTTAAGGCTTCTAACCAAAGCAGGCTTTGATTAGTTGAGTTTGTAATGAGCCAGAAGTTGTATGTTTTTGTTTTTTGATGATTTGACGATGTTTATGGTTTAAGATCAACTGTATTGAATTACTTCCCTGAAGTTTGGGGCCTTTGATCAATATCTGCCTGGAAGGAGTCCCCTTCCCATTACAACCAAAGACCAGGGAGTGGGAAACCTGGGGGGTGTCTCTGATCTTCTCTGCTGCACATCAGGGCCACCAAATCAGGGAAGATCTTTCCTTGTGTTTTGTGTGTGGAACCAGAGAACCACGGTCTGTGTTGGTCTACCTGTGATGGTGTGTGGAAACACTCCTCAGAAACCTTCATTCATGATTTAAGGGGAGAAGGAAGGGGGCCAGGCGGTGGCACATCCAGTAAATCATGGATGTTACAGTGCACAAGGATCCAGGTTCAAGCCCTCAGTCCCCACCTGCAGTGGAGGTTTCATGAGTGATGAAACAGTGCTGCAGATCTCTCTCTCTCTCCCTCTCTCTCTCTCTCTCTCCCTCCCTCCCCCGGCCCCTGTCTCTTTCATCCTTCTCTCTCAATGTCTTTTGTTTGTCTATATTCAAAATAAGTAAGTAAATAAATAAATGAAACACTTTAAAGGCCATTAAAACTACCAACATTTTTTCTTTCTGTTCTGGAGAACTATCTTTCATTATTATTTGGTGGCACAGGAAGCCAGATAATTACAGCAGCTTTTGCATGGAGGAAAATAACCACATAACCTTTGAAACCCACAGTGGGAGTAGAAGATTGCTTAAATCTCACCCCCACCCCTCCCAAGAAGTGTCAGCTTATCATATAGGTGGAAGACGGGCGAGCAGGAAAAGCCTGGAGCTAGATTAGGGGGTTGGAAGCCTCCAGGTCTCTCTGTCTCCAGCATCATAGCTCCTCAATCTTCCTCCTAGAACAGAGCCAATAATTAACCTTGTGTAGCCTTTCTTATTTCAAGAGGGCAAAGCCAGAAAGAAGGATGAGAGTGAGGGGCCAGGGGCTGGTGCACCTGGTTAAGTGCACACATTACAATGTGCAAGGATGCAGGTTCAAGTCCCTAGTCTCCACCTGCAGGGGAAAAGCCTCATGAGTGGTGAAGCAGGGCTGTGAGTGTCTCTCTGTTTCTGTCCTCCCCTCTCAATTTCCACATGTCTCTACCTAATAGTGAATGAATAAAAAGAAGGCAAAGGAAGAGGAGGAAGAGGAGGAGGAGGAGGAGGAGGAAGAAGAAGAAGAGGAGGAGGGGGAGGAGAAGAAGTCCTGAGTCCCAGAAGCTATCCTTCTGTTTCCAGATTCACTTTTAGCATTTTAACTGTTTCTTTTTTTCTTTTTTTTTCTCTTCTTCTTTTCTTTTCTTTTTTTTGCCTCCAGGGTTACTTCTGGGTCTCAGTGCCTGTACCTTGAATCCACTGCACCTGGAGACCATTTTCCCCCCTTTTGTTGCCCATGTTTTATCACTGTTGTGGTTATTATTATTATTGTTGCTGTTGCTGTCATTGGATAGGACAGAGAGAAATCGAGAGACATGGGGAGATAGAGAGGGGGAGAGAAAGACAAGACACCTGCAGACCTACTTCACTGCCTAAGAAGCGACTCCCCTGCAGGTGGGGAGCCGAGGGCTCAAACTGGGATCCTTACACCAGTCCTTGCGCTTTGCACCACATGCGCTTAACCCACTACGATACCACCCGACTCCCACATTTCAACTGTTCCTTTGCAAGACTTCCAGTAAGCAACTCAAGCCACTCCCTGCCCTCTTGGGACACAGTTTTACTTGTGCAACTTGGAAAACTCAATCCTTCCAACCAGCATGGCTCTGTGGGTGTGAGCACCTTTGTGAAAGTGGGTGCCATTTCGGAATCAGCACAGAATGCATCTACCGTAACCAGGATTAGTGGTGTTGCTTGGTCCTGTGAGGAACATTACTCTTATAGAAGGAATGGGAGGTGAGTGGATGGGGTGGTGGTTTCCTGTGACCCCCTCCTCATTTCCTGGGGGAGTTGGAGCCAGGTGAGCCTGGGTGTAGAGGGTGAGCCCTGGTGAAGCATTACAAGCTTGTAGCAGGCAGAATCAGAGTGGCCTTGCTGTCAACCGCTGCTCGGCTTATGTGTGTATTTTTCCCTTCAAACTTCAATGACTTTTTCCAGCGTTCCCCCTTTTGAAAAAGACTGATGTGGCTGCAATGATGAGGGAATTAACATGAATAACAAATTATTCTGGGGCCAGGCAGTGGCGCAGCTGGTTAAGCACACACATTACAGTGCACGAGAACCCAGGTTCAAGCCCCTGGTCCCCACCAGCAGGGGGAAAACTTTGTGAGTAGTAAAGCAGGGCTGCAGGTGTCTCTCTGCCTTGCTCCCTGTTTATCTCCCTCCTTTCAGTTTCTCTTTGTTTCTAGCCAATAATAAATAAATAAAAATAAAAAATATATATTCTTATATGTTAGAAGTTTATAGGCCTATGATACTTGCCCATTAGGGAAACACTAGGTTATATGGAGACTTTTTTCAATTTAATTTCTTTATTGAAGAATTAATGGTTTACTGTCAACAGTAAAATACAGTACTTTGTACATGTATAATATTTCCCAGTTTTTCACATAACAATTAAACTCCCTCTAGGTTCTCCTCTCCCATCATGTTCCAGGACCTGAATGTTCCCCCACCCCACCCCAGAATTTTTTACTTTGGTGCAATGCCCCAACTCCAGTCCAAGTTCTGCTTAAAGTTTTCCCTTCTGATCTTGTTTTGCAGCTTCTGTCTATTAGCGAGATCATCCCATATTCATCCTTCTCTTTCTGGCTGATCTCACCTAACATGTTAAGCTAAGCTTCCTTAAAACTCCATCCAAGGGGAGTTGGGTGATAGCACAGCGGTTAAGTGCAGGTGGTGCAAAGCACAAGGACCAGCATAAGTATCCTGGTTCAAGTCCCTGGCTCAAGTCCCCGGCTCCCCACCTGCAGGGGAGTCGCTTCACAGGTGGTGAAGCAGGTCTGCAGGTGTCTGTCTTTCTCTCCCCCTCTCTGTCTTCCCCTCCTCTCTCCATTTCTTTCTGTCCTATCCAACAATGATGACATCAACAACAACAATAACTACAACAATAAAACAACAAGGGCAACAAAAAGGAAAAATGAATAAATAAATATTTTTAAAAAACTTCATCCAAGATGAGGTGAAGAAGGTGGGTTCATCATTTTTAATAACTGAGTAGTATTCCATTGTGTATATAGACTACAACTTACTCAGCCACTCGTCTATTGTTGAACACCTGGGTTGCTTCCAGGTTTTGGCTATTACAAATTGTGCTGCTATGAACATAGGCATACACAAATCATTTTTGGATGAGTGTGATTGCTTCCTTAGGATCTATCCCCAGAAGAAGAATTGCAGAGTCATGGTTAAGTCCACTTCTAACCTTCTGAGAATTCATAGAGCTTTCTTTTTATTATTATTTGCAACAAATTTTAGTGATTGTGAGTGCTAGGATTGGTTTGCTTGGTTTCAGCTCAGCTTATACCCATCTTGGCTGGATTTTGCAGGGGGGGGGTTGATATGGGGGGAGGAGAAGCTTCTCTGATTACTTGATTCACAGTGAAGGAATCTCCATAGAGATATGCAATATTTCCCAAACCTAAAGTTTACAGCAAAGCTTTCAACTGTCTAAATGTTCATCTTAGGCATCAGGTGTGACTGATACAAAGAGACATGAGCATAGAGTGTCTGGAGACTCTGTGGAGACGGGCGGACTCCAGATAATCAGAGTTCATGCTGAAAACTTAGAGGAGTCATAGGAGAAATACAGAAAGAGTAGAGATAACTGATTAGGGTTGGGAAGATAGCTCACTGGGTCAGGCATTTGCCTGGCCGTGTCTGTACCCCAAGCTTTGAGTTCTGGTACCACATGGAAGTAACACAGTATCGGGGAAACTCTGGTCCTATGCTATTTCTCTCTCTCACACAAATATACTTATTTATTTATTATTGGATAGAAACAGAGAGAAATTGAGAGAGGAGGGGAGATAGAGGAGAGAAACAGAGAGACATCTTCACAGTAAAGGAAGCCCTACTTCACCACTCAAGTTTCCCCCACTACAGGTGATGACCAGGGGCTTGGACCTGGGCCCTTGTGCACTGTAACATAAGAACTTAACCAGGTGCACCACCACTTGGGCCCCACTCTTCTCTATTTGAATGTAAAAGCAGCCAGGGAATGGTGGGGATATTGCACATGCCTAAGACCCAGATCTGCAGATAAACAAATAAGTAAAAATAGAAATAGCAAATTCACACCTTTGGCCAAGCCCAACTCTACTGTGCCTGCTGCCATTGCATACGTTCTTGAAACTATCTTTCACTCACCTGTAATGTGGGTATAATAAAATATCATAGCCCCAGCCTTTTTCCAATGAAACCCCAATTTTGAGTAACTTAGAGACATATACAGAATAAAGAAAAATGCTGTACTGTGTACATGCTTTTCACAGCCATGATTTTGAATACTGTTAGTAATTTATTAGCTTGGTGGTCCGGGAGATGGCACAGTGGATGAAACACTGGACTCTGGAGCATCAGGTCCTGGGTTCGGTTCCCAGAAGCACATGTACCAGCGTGATAACTGGTTCTTTCTCTCCTCCTATCTTTCTCATTGATAGATAAATAAAATATTTTTTAAAAATAATAATTTATTAGCTTGCCTTCTAGCTTGTTCTCTTGTAGCTGAACTTCTGGTAATGACCTTAAAAATAAAAGAGGACTTTCTATTGGGTAGTGTAAAATATCTAAATGGGGAAATATAGATCAGATCAATGTAAAAAATGATACTGAACACTTGCTGTGCAGCTAGATTCAAATCCCAGCCTTACCACTGATGTGCCTTGTGATGACAGACATGCTGCCTGTCATTATTATTATTATTATTATTTTGCCTCCAGGGTTATAACTGGGGCTCGGTGCCTGCACTGCGAATCCACTGCTCCTGGAGGCTATTTTTTGTTGCCCTTGTTGTTTACCACTGTTGTTGTTATTGTTGTTCTTATTGCTGTCGTTGTTGGAGAGGACAGAGAGAAATGGAGAGAGGAGGGGAAGACAGAGAAGGGGAGAGAAAGACACCTGCAGACCTGCTTCACCACTTGTGAAGTGACCCCCTGCAGGTGGGGAGCCAGGGGCTCAAGCCAGGATCTTTACACTGGTCCTTGTGCTTTGCACCATGTGCACTTACCCACTGGCTACTGTCTGGCCCCCCTATGCACCACTTTCACACCTGTCTTTATCCTTAAACCATCAGTACCTATCTCAGACGGTCACCATTGCGGTGAGAATTAAATATGGTCATTAGTGGTAAAAGCACATGCAAGAGTGCTCTGGAGTTATCGCATAATTTGAGGTCACAGTCCCCTGGGCAGTTCCATGTGCTCTCCAGTGGAGAGAATGAGAAAACGTGTGTTTTGTAACTTCTTAGAAGGAGCTACCGCTTTGCTCCCTGCTGTGGGCCCACCTCATCTACAGGAATATGGTCTCTTCTCCCTGAAGGGCACCATATTGGCAGGTGGTTGGTTATGTTGCTCCATTTTTGGTGGGTGCTTATGTGACATAGAGTCCTGTCAGGTAGGCTGCTACCCTAGGATGCTTTACCTTCAGGAGCGTCACCTTCAAGGACCAGCTGCTCAAGTTAGAACAGTGCACCGACTTTTATTATTAAAAGGAGTTCCAAACACCCACATCTTGGGTAGCGCCATTGCCGCCTGTGGGGAAAGAGCAAGACTGCCTTCCCTTCCCTGTCACTGAGTAGGACCAGCTGTCTGGATGAAGGCTGTGATAGAAGGAGTCAGGTGGGGGGGGGGGGAACGTCGTGGAGAACCTGGATGAGCGCACATGTTACGGTGTGCAAGGACCTGGGTTTGAGTCCCTGGCCCTACCTGCAGTGGAAAAACTTCACGAGTGGTGAAGCAGGGCTGCAGGCGTCTCTCTATCTCCCTCTTCCTTCTCAATTTCTGGCTGTCTCTATACAATAAATAAAGATAATAAACTCTGGAAAAAAAGAGAAAGGAGTTCGATGGGTGAAAGAATGGTGGGATTAAGATCAGATGTTTCCGATGTTAAAATTATCCACACAGGAGTCATAAAGAAATAGCAAATATACTACCTTTTTGGGAATTTGAGTTGAATAAGCATCATACAAAATCCTGAATGAGATGAAGATGAAAGGAAACACATCATCTAAAATGGTCATTACAATTCTACACAGTTACATGCCATTTTTTTATTTAAATTTTTTATAATTTTTATTTTATTTTATTTTATTTGCCTCCAGGGTTATTGCTGGGGCTTGGTGCCTACACTACGAATCTACTGTTCCTGGAGGCTGTCTTCTCTGTTTTGTTGCCCTTGTTGTTATTGTTGCCCATTTGTTGTGGTTGTTGGACAGGACAGAGAAAAATGGAGAGAGGAGGGGAAGGCAGAGAGGGAGAAAGACAGACACCTGCAGACCTGCTTCACTGCTTGTGAAACAACTCCCCTGCAGGTGGGGGAGCCGGGGGCTTGAACAAGAACCCTGTACTGGTCCTTGTGCCTCACATCATATGCACTTAGCCCACTGTGCTACTACCTTGCCCCCTAATTTTTTATATTTATTTCTTTATTATTGGATAGAGACAGAGAAGTTGAAAGGGGAGGGAGAGGTAGAAGGGAAGAGAGACAGAAAAATACCTGCAGCCCTTCTTCACTACTTGAAAGACTATCCCCCTGCAGGTGGGGACCGGAGGCTTGAACCCAGGTCCTTGCTCATTGTTACATGTGTGCTTAACCAGGTGTGCCACCACCACCCAGCCCCATAGCCTAACCACTTGATTAAAGTAGGTTAAATGTCTATTGGTGAAGAGAACAGCATCTTGATTTAGAGGCAACTTGAGAGACCTATTCAAGAAATGAGAGAAGTTTGAAGACAGTCTTTGAATTCCATCTGTTGTTGGTCCTGAAATACCGGTGGACTTCAGAACACAGGAAGTAGAAGGTAATTTAAGCACCAAGTAGCAAGGGCTGAGCAAAGGCAGCAACACGAACCCCCTACTGATTAACACGAAGAAACACTTTGTTCATATATCACACCCAGAACAGACCCCTAAAAGCTGATCTGCTGCCTCATTAGAAGCCAAATCAGATGCTTCCAGCGTTGAGTAATAGATCTGGCTGGGCTGGCTCCAGGGGCAGAACAGCAAAGGGCTTTTCTGCTAATTGCAGAAAAGGCTGGTACAGAGAGGAGCCTTGGCAAGAGGAGGCTGTGGCTGAACCCCATTCAAGACATCTTTATGAGAGTCTGCTGACATTTGAAGCTACACACACCCACACAGAGACGTGTCCTCTCAAGGCAGGAACATGCTCTGACAGCCTGGCCCAGTCTCTCCAGCCACTGCTGTCCCCAAGGTGCTCAGATGTAAGGTGCATCTTGTTGGTGCTCTTAGGACCCTCAAATCCTGGGGACCACTTGCAGGGTTTAGAAATCAGTGAATCTGGGAGGAAGCCCAGAACTCTGGGGTTTCACAAGCAGCCTAGTGAATACTGCCTCTGATGAGGCTCGCCGGATTTTATTTATTTATTTATTTATTGTTGTTGTAGTTATTATTGTTTTTGTTACTGATGTCGTCATTGTTAGATAAAACAGAGAGAAATGGAGAGAGGAGGGGAAGACAGGGAGAGAAAGATAGACACCTGCAGACTTGCTTCACCACTTATGAAGTGACTTCCCTGCAGGTGGGGAGCCAGAGGCTCAAACCAGGATCTTTAAGCTGGTCCTTGTGCTTTGTGCCACGTGCGCTTAACCTGCTGTGCTATCGCCCAACTCCTGCTCACCAGATTTTAAGAACATAGGTTCTAGGGAGTCGGGCTGTAGCACAGCGGGTTAAGCGCAGGTGGCGCAAAGCACAAGGACTGGTATAAGGATCCTGGTTCGAACCCCGGCTCCCCACCTGCAGGGGAGTCGCTTCACAGGTGGTGAAGCAGGTCTGCAGGTGTCTATCTTTCTCTCCCCCTCTTTGTCTTCCCCTCCTCTCTCCATTTCTCTCTGTCCTATCCAACAATGACAACAACAATAATAACTACAACAATAAAACAACAAGGGCAACAAAAAGGGAATAAATAAATAAAATAAATATTAAAAAAAAGAACATAGGTGCTTCTAGATTAAAAAAAAAGCTTTGGAACAAGTGAGAAGCCTTTATTCTCTGTTCGGGATGCACTTTTCTTTGTAATTTTTATTAGTTATTTAATAATGATTAACACGATTATAAGGTGAGAGGGGTACAGTTCCACATAATTCCCATCACCCCAGTTCCATGTCCCATCCCCTCCATTGGAAGCTTCCCTATTCCTTATCCCTCTGGGAGTATGGACCAAAATTCTTCATGGAGTGTGGAAGGTAGAAGGTCTGGCTTCTGTAATTGCTTCTCCGCTGCACATGAGTACTGACAGGTGGATCCAGCCTGTTTCTATCTTTCTCTAGTGGGGTTGGGCTTTGGGAATGTGGGGTTCTAGGACACATTGGTGAGGTCATCTGCCCAGGGAAGTTAGGATGGTGTCATAGTAGCATCTGCAACTTGGTGGCTGGAAGGCAGTAAGATATAAAGCAGGACAAATTATTTAATAAACAGGGACTCAAAGGTAGGAATACAGCACATGAAATTAGGGGTTTTTGTGTGGGAAGAAGCTAGAAGTCTATTTTAGGTATGTTCCAAGGAGCCCGTGACTTTAGTAATTTTTGCCTGAACCTGACAGCTAACCTACAGGTGGACTAAAAGTATTAGGACCCACTTTTCTATGTCCATAACTCTTGTCTCTATTTCTGGGATCCCTGGAACATAGTACAATCCTTACTGACTGAAGGAAATAGTCCCTCTGTGTGATAAACCACCTCTCCTGGAGGATCCTGAGCCAACACCTCCCCCCTCCCCATTTCCTTACATTTCTGGGGGGGGAGGGGAGGTGGGGAGAATAAGGGAGAAGTTATCGTGTGGGTGTCTGCAAGACAGAGCGATGTCTTCTCCTCCTCTTCCTCCTCCTCTCCCTCCCCCCTCTCCTTCTCCTCCATCTTTGTTTCCTCCTCCTCCTTCTTCTCCTTCATCTCCTTCTCCTCATCCTCGTCCTCCTCTTTTCTTCAGAACTGAGTCCTGTGCTGTGGAAACAGCTTGCTGGAGCTCTGCACTGGGGTTCCATTTACTATTAAGGGCTCTAATGAGGAGGGACAGGCAATAATTATTATTTATTTCACTAATTAGCCAGATAATCATTCATTTTTCCAAACTATCCAGGGTTGGTAATCTGTTTGGTTCATGCCCTCTGTCGAGTAGGATTCATTTTATTCGGGGATTTTTATTCCCCCCCCCCCTTTCTTTTACAAAAACAAAAACAAACAAACAAATACACAAAACCCACAGACCACTTCATTAACTGAGGGGCAAAGGCAAGGGGTGAGAAGGAGGCGATTAAAAGAAGAAAGAGATCATTTCTGAGCCGTGATGATCATGCAGCAAGGAGAGGGAGTCTATAAAAACATCACCTTCCAGTCCCTGAAGACATAATGCTTGATGAGAACCATAAAACATGTTAGCGCACAATAAATTGCTCTTCTATTCAAATCCTTAAACGTACTACTGTGGATGCCACTTGAGATATGCAACTCTTTTTTCCCAGCCCCAGGTATATTTTATCATAATTTGTGGGGTGGGTGACAGCGTTGTACACATGATTGCCTTTTCCTGCTCAGTTAGCTTGTCAAGGTCAGAGTCCTTTGGCCTTTTATGTATGTACAACTATTAAGAAACGAGCAGCGCCGAGAAGAATCTTGAGTTTTCTATTCAGTGCATCGCGTTTTCATGGGTTTGCTTATAAGAAGCTACTGTCCAGGTGATTTTCAGGGGCTGCAGAGAATGTTTCTGTCTTGATACTCTGCCTGTTTGTTTGGGGACAGAAACACCTTCTGGCAGATTGGGACATCACAAAATAAAATGTTTCGGGATACTTCCATTGTCAGAGAGAATTATTTGATTTCTGGTTCACTATTCTCTTCAGGCAAAAAAAATAAAAATAAAAAGTAAAAGTAAGAAGTGAAGTAGAAAAGTCAGAGCTTACTTAATAATCATTGAATTAGTACTTGTCACTTCCATGTGGTGCATTTTTTTTCTCTCTCTCTTTTATTAGCGATTTGATCATGGTTTGCAAGAGTATAAGACTGTAGGAGTTCTGTGGCAAGCTGCACCCACCACCACATCCTGTGTACCCCACCGGCAATGATAAACGTTAACTACCATAGGTCTCTCAAAGTCTTAGAGATAGTTTCGTTATTTTATTGATTTACTCATTCATTTTTGCAAGCTCATGTGTTTCAAATCTCCGTAGTCCACAAATAAGCAAAACCACCCAGTGGTTGTCTCTTGCCTCCTTGCTCACTTTACTAAGCATAGAAACAGATAACCCACAGAATAAAATGTTCAGGGACACTTCCACCATCATCTAGAATTTATTTTATATTTGGTTTGCTATTCTTTTTAGGCAAAAAAAAAAAAAATAGTAACAAGTAACAAGTTTAAAAGTTGGGGCTTACTTAATAATCATTGAAGTAATACTTGTCACTTCCATCTGCATTTTTCTTTTTCCAGTTCCATCCATCTTGTCACTAAAGATACAATACCATCTTTTAAAATTGCACCCAAAAGAATTTTGGCTCATACTCCCAGAGGGTGACAAATGTCAGGGCAAGATAACAGAGTGCTCTGAAACTCAATTCCATCAGGACCCAGAGAGAGAAGAGGAGAAAATGAAAGACATTCAGAAGTAGCAATAAAAAGTGTGACTTAAAATGGAAGAGAAAGCAGGACCATAGAAAAAATGGGGGAGATATAGATAGATAGATGGATGGATGGATGGATGGATGGATGGATGGATGGATGGATGGACAAATATAGGAATAATAGTCAACCCATATCTGTGACCTTAGAATCACTGAAGTTTCCAGTGGAGGGAATGGGACACAGAACTCTGGTGGTGGGAATAGTGTAAAACTGTACCCCTGTTATTTTGTGATTTTTGTAAATCACTAATTAAAAAAAAAGATGAAAAGAAAATTCCATTGAATTTGTGACCCATTACTTCTTCACAGGTGCTACATTTCTTAGATGCAAATTCTCCTAGAGGGGCCAGGCAATTCCTTACCTTGTTCAGTTCACACATTACACAACTTCCACAACGCAAGGACCCTGGTTGAGTGCCACCATCCTCTCCCCACGAGCAGTGAAGCAGATCTGCAGGTGTCTATCTTTCTCTCCCTCTCTCAATTTCTCTCTATGTAATAAAAATTGGAAAGAAAAAATTAGAAAAAAAAAAAAAAAAGGCCACCAGGAAGGAGCAGAGGATTTGTAGTGCAGCCCCAGCGATAACCCTGATAACAACAACAAAAAAAGTCTCCTAGCTAGAATCAGTTTGGTAGATTAGGCGGAGTCTCTTTTCTTTTTCTAGCCAGACTTTCATTTTGAGTTACAAGCAGATCCCAGGATGATAAGTTGAGGCTAAGTGCCAATTCAGGGAAATGTAAAATGCTAGTTATTTCTCACAGAAATGGAAGCCTCTCCATAAACAGTGGGGTTGGGGAGAGGATCCTGGCTTAACTAGTTCCCATCACTTAACAAGTCAGTGTTTTTGCTTCTGCACACTGCCCAGTAGGGTAAGGCTCACTGTAGGAAACATGGCGCCTGACAGACCTGAGGGGAGGAGCACAAAAATGACTTACGAGTCTGGAGAAAAGCGAGTCTTGGTCTAGAAAGTTTAATGTCAAGGAACCTTTGCCCACAGGTTCTTTTAACTCTTCCTATTAAACTCGGAGAAGCTCTATCAGAGGGATTTCTTCTGCCCCTATATCCTGGAGCTACCTGCATTCATTCTGGTAGAGGAAGCATTAGAAGAAAAAAAAAGTCCTCATATCTGCTACCCACCACCATTATGATCAAATATTGACTGAGGGGGGAAAATGAAGAACTTTAAAGAAGCCCTCTATAGCATTTGGGTTTATGTATTCTAACATGCTAGTATACTAGAGTTGATCTTTCTTTTCTTTAAAAGATTTTTAATATTTATTTGTTTGTTTGTTTGTTTTCCCTTTTGTTGCCCTTGTTTAACATTGTTGTGGTTATTGATGTCATTGTTGTTGGATAGGACAGAGAGAAATGGAGAGAGGAGGGGAAGACAGAGGGGGAGAGAAAGACAGACACCTGCAGACCTGTTTCACCGCCTGTGAAGTGACTCCCTGGTAGGTGGGGAGCCGGGGGCTCGAACCAGGATCCTTACACTGGTCCTTGCACTTTGCGCCACATGTGCTTAATCTGCTGCGCCACCACCCGACTCCCTGGAGTTGATCTTTCTACAGGAAAAAAAAAAAAAAAAAAGAGAGAGAGAGAGAGAAACAAAGAAAAAAAAAAAGAAAAAATCTACTCAAGAGTCAGGTACAATAACGGAACCCAAGAACTACTTG